>NC_057807.1:332188892-332342272 GCF_018294505.1 Triticum aestivum | reverse complement strand
GCGCCCAGCCGCCTCGCAGGCGCTGGCGCGCGCTCCTGCGGCGGCCGCCCGAGTTCGCCCATTAACGGGTGGCGCCCGCGGCCTGCACCGAGCGCCCGCAAGGCCCCCCTGGGCCAATGACGTGTGGGGCCTAGCCCCCACAAAACGTTTCTGTTAAAAAAAAGGAGAAAAATAATATATATATATTAATAATATTAATATTAAAATTAATTAATTCATTCATTAATTTAATTAACTATGATTAAATTAACTAATTATGTATAATTAACCTAATGACTAATTAACCTAGTGAACTACTGATAGTTAACTAAATAGTGAATGACAGGTGGGTCCCACTGGACCCACACAGTAGGTTGACCAGGTCAACGGTCAACGTTGACTGCTGACGTCATGCTGACGTCAGCATACACTATTCTGGATAATGTTAGAGTTAAATAATTAAATAAATTCCAAAAAATTCATAAAATCTTTAGAAAATCATATCTTTTAATCCGTAACTCGGATTAAAATATTTTCAACACGAAAGTTGCTCAGAACGACGTGACGAATCCGGATACGCAGTCCGTTCGTCCGCCTCACACCCCTAACCTATCGAACTCGCAACTTTCCCCTCTGGCTCCTCTGCCCGAAAACACGAAACACCGGGGATATTTTCCCGGATGTTTCCCCTCTTAACCGGTACCACCTCATACCACGTTAGGGCACACCTAGCATCGATACTTGTCATGTCATGCATCGTTATGCACTTGCTTGCTATGTATTTACTGTTTCTTTCCCCCCTCTTCTCTTCGGTAGGCTACGAGACCGACGCCGCTGCTGCTGCCCCGTACGACTACGTCACCGACGACCCCTCCTTGTCTGAGCAACCAGGCAAGCCCCCCCCCTTGATCACCAGATATCGCCTATTCTCCTCTATACTGCTTGCATTAGAGTAGTGTAGCATGTTACTGCTTTCGTTAATCCTATTCTGATGCATAGCCTGACATTGTCGCTACATCTGTTGATACCTTACCTGCAATCCTAAATGCTTAGTATAGGATGCTAGTTTATCATCATTGGCCCTACATTCTTGTCAGTCTGCCTTGCTATACTATCGGGCCGTGATCACTTGGGAGGTGATCACGGGTATATACTATATACTTTACACTGTTACATTACCTGTGATACTGTTCGGAGATGGGGGGCTGAAAGGACAGGTGGCTCCATCCCGGTAGAGGTGGGCCTGGGTTCCCGATGGCCCCCGACTGTTACTTTGTGGCGGAGCGGCAGGGCAGGTTGAGACCACCTAGGAGACAGGTGGGCCTGGCCCTGTTCGGCGTTCGCGGATACTTAACACGCTTAACGAGATCTTGGTATTTGATCTGAGTCTGGCTACGAGCCTATACGCACTAACCATCTACGTGGGAGTAGTTATGGGTATCCCGACGTCGTGGTATTAGCCGAAGCACTTCAGACGTCAGCGACGGAGCGGCGCGCGCCGGATTGGAACGTAAGCCTGCTCTTGTATTAAGGGGGCTAGTTCCGCTTTCGGCCGCGTACGCAACGTGCAGGTGTGCTATGGGCGATGGGCCCAGACCCCTGTGCGCTTAGGTTTAGACCGGCGTGCTGGCCTCTCTGTTTTGCCTAGGTGGGGCTGCGACGTGTTGATCTTCCGAGGCCGGGCATGACCCAGGAAAGTGTGTCCGGCCAAATGGGATCGAGCGTGTTGGGCTATGTGGTGCACCCCTGCAGGGAAGTTAATCTATTCGAATAGCCATGATCTTCGGTAACAGGACGACTTGGAGTTGTACCTTGACCTTATGACAACTAGAACCGGATACTTAATAAAACACACCCTTCCAAGTTCCACAGACAACCCGGTGATCGCTTTTCCGCAGGGCGACGAGGAGAGGATCGCCGGGTAGGATTATGCTATGCGATGCGACTGGAGATGCACATGGAGATGCTACCTGGATATGCTACTTGGAGATGCTACTTGGAGGACTTCAATCTACTCTCTTCTACATGCTGCAAGACGGAGGCTGCCAGAAGCGTAGTCTTCGACAGGATTAGCTATCCCCCTCTTATTCTGGCATTCTGCAGTTCAGTCCACTGATATGGCCTCCTTACACATATACCCATACATATGTAGTGTAGTTCCTTGCTTGCGAGTACTTTGGATGAGTACTCACGGTTGCTTTCTCCCCCCTTTTCCCCTTTCCTTTCTTTCTGGTTGTCGCAACCAGATGCTGGAGTCCAGGAGCCAGGAGCCAGCGTCGACGACGACTACTACTTTGGAGGTGCCTACTACTACGTGCAGGCTGACGACGTCGACCAGGAGTAGCCCTTCTCTTTCCAGGAGGTGAGCCGTGTGGGGATGCCAGATCGGAATTCAGGGGCTGCTGCCCATTCAGGGTCACGCGGCTCGGTGATGTAGAACCACCCCGATTGCCACCCTTTGATGGTTTGCACGAAGACGCCCTCGAGCCATATGACGTTGGGCATCTTGCCTACCATGGCGCCTCCGCACTCTGCCTGCTGGCCGCCCACTACCTTCGGCATGACATTGAAGGTCTTCAGCCATAAGCCAAAGTGGGGCTTGATGCGGAGGAAGGCCTCGCACACAATGATAAACGATGAGATGTTGAGGATGAAATTTGGGGCCAGATCATGGAAATCCAGGCCGTAGTAGAACATGAGCCCCTGGACAAATGGGTGGAGTGGGAAGCCCAGTCCATGGAGGAAATGGGGAAGCAACACCACCCTCTCATGGGGCCTGGGGGTGGGGACGAGCTGCCCCTCGTCTGGAAGCTGGTGGGCAATGTCGTTGTGCAGGTATCCGGCTTTCCTCAACTTTTTGATGTGCCCCTCTGTTACGGAGGAGACCATCCACTTGCCTCCCGCTCCGGACATGGCTGGAGAAGGTTGAGAAGGGATGTGCGGACTTGGGTGCTGGAGCTCGAGTACGAGGAAATGGATGAGCAAAGGAGGAAGAAGGCGTAGGTAAAAAGGTGGATCCTTATCCCCTTATATGGACGGACGAAACTATGCGTCCCCACCAGCCTGATAAAACTCGCTTATCTCCCAAGCGCCGTAATCAATGGCGCGGCTGGATTACCCACGCCCGTATTGATGAGAATCCCGGAATAAGGGGACACGATCTCTGCATTGACAAGACGTGCCAAGGAAACCGCCTCGCTAAACACGCTGAGGTGGGACAGCAAAAACGATTCCAATAAAGGTTTGGTCATGGTGTGACGTCACACCACAGAATAAGTCAGCAGATTGAATTTGTGTAAAGATTATTCTCTCTACGGTGGTATGTGGAACTTATTTTGCAGAGCCGGACACTATCCTTGTGTTCAAAATCTTCTATGAAGTATTCGGAGGAGGAACCCGCCTTGCAATGCCGAAGACAATATGCGCGCTGGACTCATCATCATTGAAGCCTGGTTTAGGGGCTACTGAGGGAGTCCTGGATTAGGGGGTGTCCGGATAGCCTAACTATCACCGTTGGCCGGACTCCTGGACTGTGAAGATACAAGATTGAAGACTTCGTCCCGTGTCCGGATGGGACTTTCCTTGGCGTGGAAGGCAAGCTTGGCAATACGGATATGTAGATCTCGTACCATTGTAACCGACTCTGTGTAACCCTAACCCTCTCCAGTGTCTATATAAACCGGAGGGTTTTAGTCCGTAGGGCGAACAGCAATCATACCATAGGCTAGCTTCTAGGGTTTAGCCTCTTTGATCTCGTGGTAGATCTACTCTTGTACTACCCATATCATCAATATTAATCAAGCAGGAGTAGGGTTTTACCTCCATCGAGAGGGCCCGAACCTGGGTAAAAACATCGTGTCCCTTGTCTCCTGTTACCATCCGCCTAGACGCACAGTTCGGGAACCCTACCCGAGATCCACCGGTTTTGACACGACAGGGACTTTTGAGGATCCTCCTACTGGATTGATACCTTGGTTCTCAAAACTGAGGGAAATACTTACGCTACACTTTGCTGCATCACCATTTCCTCTTCGGGGAAAACCAACGCAAGCCCAAGACGTAGCACGTAGCCTGCAGTGCAATCGCTCGGGTTTAGTTAGGCGACGCCTCGCTCGGGTTCAGTTAGAGCCCAACACCTCACACACACGCGCTTACGTGTACGAGAGAAACGCGCATCGCTCGGCCCCCGACCACCCACCGTAACCGGGAACTCCCCGAAATTTTCCTCGCCCTCGCTTCTACTATGGTTTTTTCCGTCATGGATGGCCCAAAGAATGTCATGCAGCTGCGTCTCCGGCCCGCCCAGGACGAAAAGCCCATTTTCTGTCATGATTTTTTGTCATAGAAGTAGGAGCCCACCACATCTATGATGATACCGGGTTTTGTAAAAATTATCATCATAGAAGTGTCATAAGTATGACAGAAAAAAAATCGTTCGGCCCAAAATGTCACTGATGTGTCTTTTTTTGTAGTGATTCCCCCCAAATCCCGAATTCAACCGCCCTTCGGCCAACTAGCCAATAATATTCCCCAAACCCCCCCTCCCCTCCCCCTCCACTCCATACGCTCCTCCAAATCCGCCCTCCCCGCCGCGCCAATATATCGGGGCCGCGCTTCGTGGAGGGGACACAAGGCGATCCTCTCGCTCCCACAGTATGCCCTCGTAGACTGTCATCCTCTAGCCGCGCCACCACCGTCGGCGACGTTCTTGTGGAGACGCACAACGGTCAGTTCTCCCATTGTACGTGCATTCTAGATTGAGGCCCCATGGATGTCGGAGTAGCACTGAATGTTAGCTGATAGATGTTGTTAATCTCACTGTTTGCCAAAGTAGTTTACAGTGAATAGATACGTCTCCATCGTATCTACTTTTTCGAACACTTTTGCCCTTGTTTTGGAATCTAACTTGCATGATTTGAATGGAACTAACCCGGACTGACGATGTTTTCAGCAGAATTGCCAGGGTGTTATTTTTGTGCAGAAATAAAAATTCTCGGAATGACTTGAAACTCCACGGAGAATATTTTTGGAATTAATAAAAATATTGGCGAAAGAATCAAGGCCAGGGGGCCCACACCTTTTCCACGAGGGTGGGGGCACGCCCTACCCCCTAGGTGCACCCCCTGCCTCATGGGCCCTGATGACCCACAAGTATAGGGGATCTATCGTAGTCCTTTCAATAAGTAATGTGTCGAACCCGAGCAGAAGGAAATGATAACCGGTTTTCAGTAAGGTTTTCTCTGCAAGCACTGAAATTGTAGGTAATAGATAGTTTTGTGATAAGATAAATTGTAACGAGTAATAAGCAATGAAAGTAAATAAAGTGCAGCAAGGTGGCCCAATCCTTTTTGTAGCAAAGGACAAGCCTGGAAAATTTCTTATAATGAGAAAAGAGCTCCCGAGGACACATGGGAATTATCGTCAAGCTAGTTTTCATCACGCTCATATTATTCGCATTCGGTACTTTGATAATTTGATATGTGGGTGGACCGGTGCTTGGGTACTTCCCTTACATGGACAATCATCCCACTTATGATTAACCCCTATTGCAAGCATCCGCAACTAGAAAAGAAGTATTAAGGTAAACCTAACCACAACATTAAATATATGGATCCAAATCAGCCCCTCGCGAAGCAACGCATAAACTAGGGTTTAAGCTTCTGTCACTCTAGCAACCCATCATCTACTTATCACTTCCCAATGCCTTCCTCTAGGCCCAAATAATTGTGAAGTGTCATGTAGTCGACGTTCACATAACACAACTAGAGGAGAGACAACATATATCTCATCAAAATATCAAACGAATACCAAATTCACATGACTACTAATAGCAAGACTTCACCCATGTCCTCAGGAACAAACGTAACTACTCACAAAGCATACTCATGTTCGTAATCAGAGGAGTAATAATATGCATTAAGGATCTGAACATATGATCTTCCACCAAGTAAACCAATTAGCATCAACTACAAGGAGTAATCAACACTACTAGCAACCCATAGGTACCAATTTGTGGTTTTGATACAAGATTGGATACAAGAGATGAACTAGGGTTTTGAGAGGAGATGGTGCTGGTGAAGATGTTGATGGAGATTGAGCCCCTCCCAATGAGAGGATTGTTGGTGATGACGATGGTGATGATTTCCCCCTCCCGAAGGGAAGTTTCCCCGCATAACAACCCCGTCGGAGCCCTAGATTGGTTCCGCCAAGGTTCTGCCTCGTGGTGGCGGAGTTTCGTCCCGTAAGCTTGCCCACGATTTTTTCCAGGGTAAAAGACTTCATATAGCAGAAGATGGACACCGGAGGGCCACCAGGGGGCCCAGGAGACAGGGGGTGCGCCTAGTAGGGGTTGGGGCGCCCCCACCCTCCTGGCCAGGGTGTGGGCCCCCTCTGGTGTTTCTTTCGCTCAATAATTCTTATTAATTCCAAAAATAAGTTCCGTGGAGTTTCAGGATTTTTGGAGCTGTGCAGAATAGGTCTCCAATGTTTGCTCCTATTCCAGCCAGAATTCCAGCTGCCGGCATTCCCCCTCTTCATGGTAAACCTTGTAAAATAAGAGAGAATAGCCATAAGTATTGAGATATAATGTGAAATAACAGCCCATAATGCAATAAATATTGATATAAAAGCATGATGCAAAATGGACGTATCAACTCCCCCAAACTTAGACCTCGCTTGTCCTCAAGCGGAAGCCGATATCGAAAAATATGTCCACATGTTTAAAGATAGAGGTGTGGATAAAAAAATAAAATACGGACATGAGGGCATCACGATCATTCTTATAACATCAAAATATAAAGATTTTGTGATATGATTTCTTATGCTCAAGTAACAATCAAATCACAATGTCAAGTATGGTTTAGAAACTTCATTAGGAACTAACAAACTATAATTTCAGTCATTGAAGTAATTGCAATTTATCATAACATCAGAAAGAGTCAAGAATAGAGCTTTTCAGCAAGTCCACATACTCAACTATCATGTAGTCTTCTACAATTGCTAACACTCACGCAATACTTGTGGTTATGGAGTTTCAGTCGGACACTGAGAAAGATAGGGGCTTACTGTGTTGCCTCCCCACGTATTCACCTTTGGGTGATGTCAACAATAATAATTCATGCTAACTTACATCCAATTGGATATATATATCAAGATCTTTCAAACACGAGGAGCTTGCCAAAGGATAAAATGAAAAAGGGAAAGGTGAAGATCCCCTTGACTCAAGGATAAAGTAAAAACACAAAGTAAAAGATAGGCCCTTCGCAGAGGGAAGCAGAGGTTGTCATGTGCTTTTAGGGTTGGATGCATAAAATCTTAATGCAAAAGAACGTCACTTTATATTGCCACTTGTATGTGGACCTTTATTATGCAGTCTGTCGCTTTTATTGCTTCCACAACAAGATCGTATAAAGCTTATTTTCTCTGCACTAATAAGTCATACATATTTAGATAGCAATATTTATTGCCTGCAACATGGCAACTTACTTGAAGGATCTTACTCAATCCATAGGTAGGTATGGTGGACTCTCATGGCAAAACTGGGTTTAAGGATATTTGGAAGACAAGTAGTATCTCTACTTGGTGTAAGGAATTTGACTAGCATGAGGGGGAAAGGCAAGCTCAACATGTTTGGAAGGTCTATGACAATATACTTTAACTGAGATGTGAGAAAACATAAACCATTACATTGTCTTCCTTGTCCAACATCAACTCTTTTAGCATGTCATACTTAATGAGTGCCTCACAATCATAAAAGATGTCCAAGATAATATATTTTTATGTGAAAACCTCTCTTTCCTTATTACTTCCTATTAATTGCAACGATGACCAAAACTACGTTTGTCAACTCTCAACAACTTTTATGCCTCATACTTTCTATGTGTGAAGTTATTACTATCCATAAGATCAAAATAAACTCTGTCATTCTTTCTACTTCCTCAAGATCATAGCAAGAAAGCAAAGCCCTTGACTCAACACTAATCTTTATTATAGATAGCTCACGGACCCGATTAAATAAAGGTATCACAAAGCAACACTCAAAAATAATTGATACTAAAACTTCAATGTACTAGATCAAGATACTACTAAAAGGATCAAACTAAATAAAACGGTAAAGATAGGAGTGTGATGGTGATACAATACCGGGGCACCTCCCCCAAGCTTGGCAGTTGCCAAGGGGAGTGCCCATACCCATGTGATTATGTCCTCGGAGATGATGGAGGTGGTGATGATGATGGTGGATAATCACACATCGAGCGTAAAAGCTCCTCCAACTTGCAGATAATGCCCTTGAGTCTGACGATATGATCCTTCAACAAAATATTCTCCTGTGTGAGATACTTATTCTATATGCGAGCTAACTCAATCATCTTGAAAGCTTCAATCTCAGTTGGAGTAAAGAGGTTAGGTAAGGGTTGATGGATGTCTTCTTCTTTCATAGCCGGAGCTTGAACCTCCATGGCCTTCTTGATCCCTTCATCCTTGTTGATCTCTTCCGGTTCTTCTCTTTTAAGCTCTATCTTCAATAGCCAAGCATCCTTGTCTTCATTGTTGAAGGAGGGTGACGTCATGGTGCTCTAGATCTGTAGCAAAAATAGCTCAAAACGAAAACAGAGGATATTTGCATGATACGGTGGTCAAAACCTTTAGGAGTTTATATAATGAATTTTTACCGACCAAAATACATAACGTGCAAGAAAACGGAGTCCAGGAGGCACACGAGGTGGCCACGAGACAGGGGGCGCGCCCAGGAAGGGTGGGCACGCCCTCCACCCTCGTGGAGACCTCGGGTCCTTCCCGGATTACTTCTTTCTTCCTAAAGTTCTTAAATATTCCAAAACTGATAAAAAAATGCCATTAGAACTGTTTTGGAGTCGGTTTACTTACCGTACCACATACCTATTCCTTTTCGGAGTTTGGAACATTTTGGAAAGTGTCCCTTATGTATTCCTCCGGGGTTACGATTTCAATAATATTATTTTCAACATTTATAGGATTACCTGAGATATAATGTTTAATTCTTTGACCGTTCACCACCGTCGGACTTGTGTCTTTGAAGTTGTTGATTTTTATGGCACCGGAACGATAGACCTCCTCGATAACGTAAGGACCTTCCCATTTAGAGAGAAGTTTTCCTGCAAAAAATCTTAAACGAGAGTTGAATAATAACACATAATCACCTACGTTAAATTCTCACTTTTGTATCCTTTTGTCATGCCAGCGTTTGACTTTTTCTTTGAATAGCTTGGCATTCTCATAGGCTTGGGTTCTCCATTCATCAAGTGAGCTAATATCAAATAACCTCTTCTCACCGGCAAGTTTGAAGTCATAGTTGAGCCCTTTAATAGCCCAATATGCCTTATGTTCAAGTTCAAGAGGTAAGTGACATGCTTTTCCATAAACCATCTTATACGGAGACATACCCACAGGATTTTTATATGCAGTTCTATAGGCCCATAATGCATCAAGTTTTTTGGACCAATTATTTCTAGATCTATTGACAGTCTTTTGCAAAATTAATTTGAGCTCTCTATTGCTCAACTCTACTTGACCACTAGACTGTGGGTGATAAGGAGATGTGATTCTATGATTAACATCATACTTAGCAAGCATCTTACTGAAAGCACCATGAACAAAATGTGAACCACCATCAGTCATAAGATATCTAGGGACTCCAAACCTCAGAAAAATAACTTCTTAAAGCATTTTAATAGAAGTGTTATGATCAGCACTACTAGTTGGAATAGCTTCTAACCACTTAGTAACGTAATCAACAGCAACTAAAATATGTGTGTAACCATTAGAGGCAGGAAAAGGTCCCATATAATCAAAGCCCCAAACATCAAACGACTCAATAACAAGAGAATAATTCATAGGCATTTCTTGACGTCTACTAATATTACAAATTCTTTGACATTCATCACAAGATAAGACAAACTTACAAGCACCTTTGAAGAGAGTAGGCCAATAAAAACCAGATTGCAGTACCTTATGTGCAGTTCTATCTCCAGCGTGGTGTCCTCCATATGATTCAGAGTGTCACTTGCGTAGGATCTGTTCCTGTTCATGCTCAGGTACACACAGTCTAATAACACCATCTACTCCTTCTTCATAAAGGTGTGGGTCATCCCAGAAGTAATGTCTTAAATCATAAAAGAACTTTTTCTTTTGCTGGTATGTGAAACTAGGAGGTATATGAAAGTGCTAGTTATCGACTAGAGGGGGTTGAATAGGCGATTTTTATCAAGGTATTCAAAACTTGGAAGTTTCGAAGACAAACAATAGAAATGACCTAATTGATATGCAGCGGAAGATAAACTACAACAGGCAAGCCATAGTCAAGTATGCAATAATGTGAACGTACAAAGACTAATAGCAGCAAGGTAGTAAGGATCAGGATGGAAGATAGTATGAAGCCAATCAACGATAGTAGTCAGGCGATGAAGTCAAACAGATAAGACAAATAAGCAATGACTTCACGAAGACAAACTCAAAGTAAAGGAGGGAAGGGATAGAACCAGTCACTTGATGAAGACACAGGATTTGTTGGACCAGTTCCAGTTGCTGTGACAACTGTACGTCTGGTTAGGGAGGCTGAGATTCAACTCAGAAGACCGCGTCTTCACCTTATTCCCCTTGAGATAAGGACACACAGTCCTCGCCCAATCACTCTGGTAAGTCTTCAAGGTAGACTTTCGAACCTTCACAGACTTTGTTCACCGGCAATCCACAATGACTCTTGGATGCTCAGAACGCGACGCCTAACCGGCTGGAGGATACACAGTCCTCAAGTGTAATAAGTCTTCAGGTCACACACATAGAAAGACTTCAGTGATGCCTAACACTCTTTGGCTCTGGGTGTTTGGGCTTTGTCCTCGCAAGGATTTCTCTCTCAAAGGCTTCGAGGTGGGTTGCTCTCAAAACGACAAAAGTCGTAAACTAACTCTGAGCAGCCACGAATTTATGGTGTAGGGGGTGGGCTATTTATAGCCACAAGGCAACCCGACCTGATATGTCCGAAATGACCCTGGGTCACTAAGGAACTGACACGTGTTCCAACGGTCAGATTTCAAACACACACGACAACTTTACTTGGGCTACAAGCAAAGCTGACTCATTCAGCTCTGGATAAGATTTGCTCTCATTGTCTTCGCTCGAAGACATAGGATTTGCGTTGAGCATCACTTCAGTCACTCGGACTTTGTTCACTTGGACCCCACTTAACATTACGGTGGTTCCTATGACTCAACAAAGAAGAAAAGGAAACAACGAAACAACACAGTCTTCGCGCTCCATAGCATTCACTCACTGTCTTCTCATGTCATAGTCTTCAGTGTGAATATCTTCACACACCTCCATTGTCTTCAATGTCTTCATACATTTTTAGGGGTCATCTCCGGTAGGTAAACCGAATCAATGAGGGACACTACCTGCGTTATCCTGCAATTCTCACAAACGCATTAGTCCCTCAACCAACTTTGTCGTCAATACTCCAAAACCAACTAGGGGTGGCACTAGATGCACTTACAATCTCCCCCTTTTTGGTGATTGATGACAAACTGGTTGAAGTTTTCAACAGGAAAGAAGTATGTGAAATTGTAAAGGATAGGGTATTGTCTTCATAAGTGGCAAGGGCTCCCCCTGAAGATGTGCATATAAATGATTTGCTTTTGGAATGCAAATGCACATGGCAGGTTGTACTTGTGGAGATCCTCTTCAACTTATGAAGATAATTCATCATGCATGAAATGATATAACTAAGAGAATGACATGCATAATGAAAAATGGACGTCTGCAGAATGATCTAAGTGCAGAAGTTATCATCGCACGTGGAAACGCAAATAAGTAGCAGACGAGCATCAAGTTTAAGTGTTACAACTCAAAGAACGAAATGTATCAAAAGCAAGAGTTGTAACCACTAGGCAAAATATTAAGCAACCGCCCATATGAACCCGCTTGAAGACTATCAAACTCATACGCTTCTCCCCCTTTTGTCAATAATGACCAAAAAGGTTTGAAGACATAGAGCATCTACTCGTCCTCATGAGGAGTAGTTGAAGCAGCAGGGTTGTCGTTGTCGTTTGGCGGTGCAGACGAACTTGGTGCAGTTTCGTTGCGTGCAGAAGTAGGGGGTGGTGAAGTAGCATCGTCTTCATCATCAATCACATTTGCATTCACGGTTGCCGCGGAGGAAGAATAGTCAGAGTCTTCAAGGGATGGAGTTCGTCGTAGGATAACATTCCGTGGAGGAGTGGAGTCAAACTTGAATCGTTCAGTGAAGCCATCGTCTTGAAGATCTGCATCAGCACTGAGCAGGGTCAAACTCTTCCATGATCGCCGATAGGTCTCGTGAGTGACAAATGCATTCTTGGTCGCAAGGTTTCGAATGCGATTTACATCCACCAAGAGGCTTTGCATCTGACGCTGGAGCCAAAAATGATGCTTATCTTGTTTCTGATGCAGGGCCACAAGAAGTTCTCGGTCATTTAGGACCCGAGAGCGCTTCCGAGGCCTTTGAGCAATTGTGCTCTCAGTAACTTTAGTTGGCGCACGATGAGGTAGACGAGTGTTTTTAGCCATTAGATAGACACGAGTTACTGCTTGGACTCCTTCCATAGGCTGAGTGAAGCTTTGATGTTCAGCATTTTGAAGACAAAGAGGCTTCTTGGCAGGCTCAGGGTATATGGCTTCAACTGACATATCAACCTCTGGTAGGAAGATCACATGATTGCGAGCAGAGGGCTGATAGTTGATAGAAGAATGTTGCTTGATGAGGCGCATGACCAATGGAGCATAGAATTTTAGTCCGAAAAGGTCAAATCCAGATGCAGCCAGTTGCCTGATGAAGAAATCTTGTGCATTGAAGCTGATGCCATTGAGGATGTAAAAGACCAATGTCTTCATGGCTCCTTCAAGTTTTGCAGCTGATGAATGTCCTTTGATCGGCCATAGAGTCCGCCTGATGATGTGATATATAGTGCGTGGCAGATACTCAAGGTCATCAACAAAGAAATCCTTTGGATATTCAGCATCATGTGGCAAAGGCTTCATCATGCTCAACATCTGGCTCATGTTTGGTTCTGGCTTATGGAAGATGCTCTCCAGTGCATTGCGGTGGTTTTGACAACCAGGTTCATATAGCTCTCCAGGAGTGGATAGGCCTGTAAGCTCAATGATGTCAAGAGCTTTGGCTTCATGATGAACATTTCCTGTCATCCACTCGAGAACCCATGTCGTTGTATCTCTGTTGTAGCCGCGAATGTGGAGGGTAGCATAGAATTGAAGCAATAGTTCTTCATTCCAATGTTCTTTGTCTGTCACAAAGCTGAGCAGACCAGCATCACGAAAGCAGTCAAGTGCTTCTTCTAAGCATGGCAGTCCAGCAATGGCTTCAGTGTCGAGGCGCATATGAGGGAAAATGCTCCCTTGATCATACAGAACACAGGAGTAATAGCTTCGTTGTTGATGACTCCAGAAACGATATGATGATATTCTTGGTCTTGTGTAGGGGTTCTTTGAGCTGTCAAAGAATGTGTTGTGGCTTTTGAAGCCATTTGCATTGGAGGACCCGACAGATGTGGTAGTACCTGGGAACCTTGGCAGTCTTGGCTTTGGCTTCTAGACCTGAGGCCTATGCTCAATGTGATAGTCAAATTGAGGACCAGAGACATTAGGCGGAGGGACCAGAACGGGCCATCTTACTATGATTAGCTCACCATGGTTGTATGCTTGCTCAATTGTATAGGGCCTTGGTGGCGGAACAGGAGCAGTGGCAGCAACAGTGGCTTCGGGAGCATTTTCAGCATTGACTTCTGGTACGGTGCTTGGGACAGGCTCCACATTAGCTTCAGCCATGACTATGTCATTGGCTTCATTGGTGTTGGTGGTGGCAGCCTCAAGGTTTTCAACCTCCACTTGATGAGCTGGAGGGTCAGGCACAGACACGTTCACTTCATGAACAGCTTCTTCACGAATGGGGGGAGTAGGGACACGTTCTTCTTGAAGTTCGTCATCAGCTAATGAAGCCGGATTGTCTTCAGCAGCTGGGGCTTCAGACACGGAGACATTCACAGTTGGAATGGCTTCTGAAAACACTTGACGTGCAACAGGTTGATGATGCACTTCTCCTTCTGGAACGCTCGAAAGAGGGACTTGAGGCCTTGGTCCTTTGCGAAGCCTTTGTAATACAGGCGACGCCTTTGGAGATGGAGTAGGCAGGTCCTCATCCTCTTCAACTTGCACGGATGGTGTGACTTGTTGTTGTTGGGGAGTACTGGGGGAGTCTTGTTGTTGCGGGCGATCAGCCCATGAAGCATCCTGAGCAATTGGCATCAGAGGACGACCAATGCTGATGATTTCGCCGTTCGTAAGAACAAGCGATGATACCACATTGTATTCAATTTGAGGAAGAACTTCATCATCTTCAACATTGTCATGGTGACCAATGTCTTCAGCAGTGATGGGATCAACTGCTGGAATCTCTTCAACTTCAGGAGCCTCTATGGAAGCAGGCTCATGAACAGTCATTCGTAGTTCTTGGGTTGCAGATGCAGGACGAACCACTGAGATGGGTTCAACAACAAGGGGCTCTATGGGAGCAGCCCGATTATTCTTGGTCTTGCGCTTCTTCTTGGAGGGAGCAGCATCAGAGGCTTCTGAGGTTTTCCTTTTTCTGGCTTCAGCCTCTGCAGCCCTCGTCTTCTTCTATTCTGAAGCGTTTGACGTGACTTTTGGCTTCGAGCCAGTCATGCTGCTTGGGAAGACAATGAGAGGTTCATCCTGCCTTGAAGGTGCAGGTTGGACAGTTGGTAGCTTCTTCTTCTTTGCAGCCATCCTGGGGTCGATGCCAGGACGACCAAGAGCCTTGCGTTTCTCAGCCTCATTGTAGGCAAGCACACACTTGTCAGCCAGATTCTTCATGTGCTCTCTAGAGCCTCGAGCTTCTTCACGCTTCTTGTGAAAGGCTTCTTTGAGCTCGTGCTGCATGATCTTGAAATTTTTGACATCTTGCACGTTGAGTGTGGCCACATGCTTCTTGAACTAAGCCTTTTCATAGTCAATCTTGTGCTTCAGTTCGACGATGCGCTGAGTAATAGCTAACTCAGAAGCAACAGCGCCATTGAAGGCGACGCTGAGGCCAATTGGAAGTTGCAGATAATCAAAGCTGAGATTTGGTGTGTCAAACCATTCATCAATGAAGTTATGGATGACTGCCACATCAAAGAGAGGCAAATTATTGAAGATCTCTGCTTCTTCCTTGCTCTTGATCAGTTGCTCAAGAGCATCATCTGCAAGATCGTCATCGCTGGGTAGATCAATGTGCTCTTCACGCAGAATTGCAGCAGGAGTCAATGTCTGATCAGTACTCTTGATGATTTTCTTTTTCTTCTCCGTCTTCTTGGAGATGCGTGAAAGATCTTCAGACTACACACTGTCTTCAGGAGGTGCAGTGGCCAGTGGCTTCACACGAGAAGCTTTTGGAGGTGCAGCTGATGTTGAAGCCTTAATTTTCTTTGGCTTCTGCGGCCTTGGAGGAGGAGCTGGGGCTTCATCAGAATCAACATCATTATCAGAATGATCCACTTTGGCACCTTGTACCAAGATGTAAGAGATGAGGCCATCAAGGTTTGATAAGGGGCCGATTCTATTTTCTTCCGCTTCACGTGTGCCATCATCACGGGGAGCAGAGGGACCAGGATTGAAGTCTAATCCCCATGACTTCTTGTTTTCCTTTGCCGATGCCTTTGCATACTGGAAGTTGCGCTTGAAGAGATTATCATCACGACACCAGAGCAATGATGATGGATCAGCATTCTCAGGCTGTGGTCCACGGACCATACAAGGATAGAATTCTTGTGCAATGGCTTCAGCTTTGTTCTTGGGGGGAAGGCCTCGATAGAGAATATCACCCCAAGGACTCTTTATAGCATTCTTCTCAGCGTACTCCTGGGTCACGAACTTGTACTTGAACCATTGTTCAGCCCAATAGCGTCGAATCCATTGGATTCGGGTCTTGCACTGATTATAATCCTCTTCAGGATCTGTCTTGTAAAGTTCTGCAAGATCATCAAGAAGATCCTTTGATGTTCCCTCTCGACGCTGTCTGCCACCCTTCCTTACTGATTTCTCTGCAGCCATGAACTTCAAACTAAATGGTTTCAATATGTTCAAAGGCTTCAAGGGCTTTCGCTTGCTGGTCAAACAGGAACTAGCTTCAGGAGAGTTAATGTGTTGCTGTAAGAATTGTGCAAACAAATGCAGACTATGAGAACCAAGGGATTGTCCCACGGACATGTACCTGTGATAGCATTGGATATGCGAGGGAAGGGGAAGAGGTCATATGCATTCTCAGAAGATTTTGAAGATAAATCAGTTTGAAGACATTGACCTCATGTTGCGAAGACATTCCCTTATATGTTGAGAGTTGGTTCCAGATTTGTACGAATCCGTGAATAAGTACAAGTGAGGAATCTAACTAGATATGAAGCTTAAGTGAATATACTAGGCAGTATGAGATGCAGACAGAATAGATCTAACTTTGTATAGATAGAAACTAATTTTGGTAAATTGGATGAATCATTGAGGATCAAAAAGATGGTAAAAATAGAGTTATATTTACCACACGAAGAACTGCTAGATGGGATGAATTGGAGACCGAGCAGTTCAATCCACCGTGCCCTAACTTGGTAACGGAGGACACCTACGGCGGCGGCGGAGAGGACGATGCCCGCTGCCGGCGTGAGGACGGCGTCGGAGAAGTCGCGGCAGCTAAGCGCTTTGTCGCCGGCATCGTCGAAAGCTAGCGGTGGTGCTAGGGTTTTGACGAGGTGGAGAGGTGTAAGAAGGTTTTCTTGACCGCAGGGGACACGTATTTATAGGTAGGTGTGTGGCATAGCGCAATTACGCAGGTGCCCCTGCCTGTTCACATCCATGGGACACGTGGCAAGCATGCAACATACTCAGAGTTGTCCCACGTTCCCACGCCCGCCAAGTTTGTCGGATGGTTGTTCCGGCTTCTCTAGATTTCAACAATAAAGATGAATCATTTAAAAGGACATGATGTTTGTCTCTGTGTCTTCTGCTGACAAGGATGTAGAGAAGACATTTGGCAGTTTCAATAGTATGCATATGATTTGGACAGATAGGGTTTGAGATAGAAAGCATAGAGAGATTGGGGTCCGATCACATTCACTTAGTTCAAAAGATTCACAAATGAAGACATAGCTATAAGTGAATGCTGTAGAGGACAGAATACTAGTATATATATATATATACATGGGAAAGCAATCAACTCAACATAGTGAAGTAAATCATGAAGATAAGTTCAAAGTTGAAGACAAATCAAATGCGAATATATTCAACAATAACGCCATGAGTGAAACACTTCAAACCAAGAAATTTGGTGGTGGCGTTACCCACCGTATAGGAAGTATTAGACCCAGACACGGCGCACAATTATCGTGGCGCTCCGAAGTCAAATTCCATGTTAATGTATTCACACTCCGAATGTAAGTCTTCATTGATCGAAGATATACTTTACTTCGTGTGTTGCACATCTAAGTCGTCAACATGCATAAGTGTTATGTGTGCCTGATCATAGGACATTTGAGGATTCCAAGATATTTAGCTCACACCGTAACTTGCAAAACCTTTTCTCATCCAAGGGCTTTGTGAAGATATCTGCCAGTTGCTCTTCAGTGTTGACGTGAATGATGTCAATATCTTTCTTCATGGCATGATCTCTGAGAAAATGATGACGAATTTCAATGTGCTTTGTCTTCGAGTGCTGAACTGGATTGTTGGCAATCTTGATGGCGCTTTCGTTGTCGCAGAAGAGAGTTACTTGTTTCAGATTGATGCCATAGTCCTTGAGAGTTTGCTTCATCCACAGAAGCTAAGCACAACAAGATCCAGCAGCAATGTATTCAGATTCAGCAGTTGAGAGTGATACACAGTTTTGCTTCTTTGAAGACCAACAGACAAGTGATCGTCCCAGAAAGTGACATGTTCCTGATGTAGACTTGCAATCGACCTTGTCACCAGCATAATCAACATCCGAGAATCCAACCAGATCAAATTTTGAGCCCTTTGGATACCATAATCCGAGTGTTGGGGTGTAAGCCAAATATCTAAGAATTTGCTTCACAGCTAAGTGATGCGATTCCTTTGGTGCCACTTGGAATCGAGCACACATGCAAACACTAAGCATAATATCTGGCCTAGATGCACATAGGTAAAGTAAAGAACCAATCATGGAGCGGTATACCTTTTGATCGAAATCTTCACCATTGTCGTTGGGACCAAGATGATGTTTGGCTGTCATTGGCATCGTGTAACCTTTGCAATCTTGCATGCCGAACTTCTTCAGACAGTCTTTGAGATATTTTTCTTGAGATATGAAGATGCCATTTCTTTGCTGACGAATTTGAACACCAAGGAAGAACTTCAGCTCAGCCATCATGGACATCTGATATTGCTCTTGCATCATGTATCCAAACTCATCACTATACTTCTGGTTGGTGCAGCTGAAGATTATGTCATCCACATATATTTGGCACACAAACAGTTCACCATCATATGTCTTCGTGAAGAGTGTGGGATCGAGGGATCCAGGTTTGAAGCATGTGCTCTTCAGGAAGTCTTTGATTGTATCATACCAAGTGTGAGGAGCTTGTTTGAGGCCATACAGTGCTTTGTTTAGTTTGTACACCATATCAGGATGTTTTGGATCTTCAAAGCCAGGTGGTTGAGCAACATACACTTCTTCTTCAATCTTGCCATTGAGGAAAGCACTCTTCACATCCATTTGATATAGCAAGATGTTGTGGTGATTAGCATAGGCTAGCAGTATGCGAGTAGCTTCAAGCCTTGCTACAGGAGCAAATGTTTCATCGAAGTCAATTCCTTCAACTTGCGTATATCCTTGAGCCACAAGACGTGCTTTGTTTCTGACGGCTTGACCATGCTCATCTTGCTTGTGTCGATATATCCATTTAGTGCCAATAATGTTATGTTTGCGAGGGTCAGGGCGCTTGACAAGTTCCCAAACATTATTCAGCTTGAACTGTTGAAGTTCTTCTTGCATGGCTTGAATCCATTCAGGTTCCATAAAGGCTTCAGCAACTTTCTTGGGTTCAGATATTGATACAAATGAAAAATGCCCACAGTATTTTGCTAACTGTGTTGCTCTTGAGGGAGTAAGTGGACCAGGTGCATTGATGCTATCAATTATCTTCTCAATTTGTACATCATTTGCAACACAAGGATGAACTGGACGAAGCCCTTGCTCATGCTGATCTTTGTCATCATTGGGAGGATTGTCTTTGGTCTGAGCATTGTCTTTAGGTTGGTTTGGTGCAGAAATGATAAGTTCCTCTTCAGGCTGTGCTTCAGAGGGCATGATTTCACTAGTTCCCATCAGCTTGATAGATTCGCCGGGAGAAGCTTCATCTAATGTTCTTGGCAGGAGCTCTCGTTGTGAACCATTGGTTTCATCAAATCACACGTTCACAGTTTCAACGATCTTGTAGTGGAAGAGGTTGAAGACCCTATAAGAGTGCGAGTCCTTTCCATAACCGAGCATGAAGCCTTTGTGAGCTTTACGTGCAAATTTTGACTTGTGATGGGGATCCTTGATCCAGCACCTAGCACCAAAGACTCTGAAGTAGCTGACATTTGGCTTCTTGCCAGTAAGGAGCTCATAGGATGTATTGCCCAGAAGCTTGTGGATGTAGACACGGTTGATGATGTGACATGCTGTATCAATAGCTTCAGGCCAGAACTTTCTTGGTGTCTTGTACTCGTCGAGCATTGTTCGAGCCATCTCAATGAGGGTTCTGTTCTTGCGCTCTACAATGCCATTTTGCTGAGGTGTGTATGGAGCAGAAAACTCATGAGTGATTCCCATTGTATCCAGATAGAGATCAAGCCCGGTGTTCTTGAATTTAGTGCCATTATCACTTCTGATATGCTTGATCTTGACGCCATAATTGTTCATTGCTCGATTGGCGAATCGTCTGAAGACATCTTGTACTTCAGTCTTGTAGAGAATTATGTGCACCCATGTATATCTTGAGTAGTCATCAACAATGACGAAGCCATAGAGACACGCTGTTGTTGTGAGGGTAGAGTAGTGAGTAGGGCCAAATAAGTCCATGTGCAACAGCTCGAAGGGTTGAGATGCCGTCATGATTGTCTTCGAGGGGTGCTTCGCCCTAGTTATCTTCCGAGCTTCACAGGCACCACACAAATGATCTTTCTTGAACTTGACACCTTCGATGCCTATGACATGCTTCTTCTTGACGAGTGTGTGTAAGTTCCTCATGACAGCATGCCCCAGCCTTCGATGCCAGAGCCAGCATTCTAACACTTTTGCAAGAAGACATACGACAAGCTGTGGACCTGCTGAGAAATCTACCATGTATAGATCATCTTTCCTATACCCTTCAAAGACTAGAGACTTGTCAGATTCCATTAGTACAAGGCAACGATATTTTCCAAATAGCACAGTCATCTTCAAGTCACAAAGCATTGAGACAGACATTAAGTTGAACCCAAGGGATTCAACAAGCATCACTTTATCCATGTGTTGATCCTTTGAGATTGCAACTCTACCTAGACCCAATACCTTGCTTTTACCAGTGTCAGCAAATGTGATTTGACTCTTGTCGGATGGACGTAAGGTTGAGTCCATGAGAAGATTTCGATCACCAGTCATATGATTAGTGCATCCGCTGTCAATAATCCATTCTGAAACACGAGGTGTCATACCCTACAGTGCAGTTAGGAGGATAGGCTTCACAAGGTATGTTGTGAAGCATAAGCATTTGACGCACACTAGGATTATCACAGCTTAGATGAAAGTTAGAGCACACAGTATGACAGGTAAGCGATTCATATGTGGAATACATAGTAAGTCATTTTATCATGCGTCCCTTTGTGTTTTAGGTCCCCAGCAATAATATCGGACGCCTTTGATTGCTGGCTGGAGACCATATTCTGCAAAAGAGAGTTAATTCTTCTTCACCACCCACATCTTCAAGGGTGGCTTAGAAGCAATGAGTCTAAGTGCAGCATCTGAGAATTTCGGCTTTGAAGCCCTAGCAAATAGCCTTGCAGGAGATGAATGATACTCATATGAATAAGCAGAAAAGTTCTTAGTCCTATGAACATGGCGGTTTGAGGACACACGTTCATATTCATAAGTTTGAGTACGATTTCCCTGCAAAACATTGGCGTTAGGGTGACTTAAGTGAGTCTTGTATTCGTATGAAGCCGTTGGACCATATGATGCCTTTGGTCTGGGGTTTGTCTTCTTCCCAGGTGGTGTCATGATGACATTCACTGGAAGATTCTCAAGACAGCTTTTGGGAACCCAGATCTTCTTCATAGGTGGTCCATTCCTGCAGTTAGTACTAATATACCTGGCAAACACTTCACCATTCTGATTTTTGAACAGTTTATAGTTTGCATCAAAGGATTCATCAATGATAATAGGATTAGCATAGGTAAAGCCAGATAAAGTGGATGGATCCACTGAAGGTTCCTTTGCAGCAACCCATGTGGTTTTGGGATACTTCTCAGGCTTCCAGTAGGAACCATTAGCATTCATTTTCCTCTCGAACCCAACACCCTCTTTCCTAGGGTTTCGGTTCAGAATCTGCTTTTTGAGGACATCACAAAGTGTCTGATGTCCTTTCAGACTTTTATACATCCCTGTTTCAAGCAATGTCTTCAACCTAGGATTTTCATTAGCAATAGCAGTGGTATCCTCCATAGTGGGGTTAGTTTCCACATAAGTAGTTGAAGACAATGCAACAGTAGCGGCATTGGAACATTCAGCAACAGAGGTAGCGTTATCACACTCAATGCATTTTAAACATGGTGGTTCAAATCCATCCTGAGCGGAACTGATCTGTTGAGCGCGAAATGACTCATTCTCTTTTTGAAGATCTTCATGAGTCGCTTTCAATTTCTCAAGCTCTTGCTTCCTTTGAAGATAATCATAGGAGAGCCTTTCATATGTGGTTGAGAGCGTCTCATGAAGACTTTCAAGTTCTTGGTACTTAGCATGAAGATTTTTATGTCTTCTACTAAGGACTGTGAACGTGTCATTTCCGCGTCCAACAGGTCATCGCTTTTGTCTAATAGTTTTTGAGTATGTTCCATAGCCCTTTGTTGCTCAGTAGCAATTTTAGCAAGTGTTTTGTAGCTGGGTTTGGATTCACAATCAGAGTCATCTTCACTTGAAGTTTGAAAGTAAGCATCGCGTGATTTTACCTTGGCACCACGTGCCATGAAGCAGTAGGTGGGAGCAGGATCGTCCATGTCATCAGCTTCAGCGTTGGTGTGGAAGTCATTGTCTTCAGTGTTGAAGATGGACTTGGCAACATAGGCTGTGGCTAGAGCCAGACTTGCAACGCCAGGGTCGGCCTCTTCTTCAGACTCCACCTCCACCTCCTCAAAAGCAGACTCCTCCTCTGAATCCAATTCCTTGCCAACAAAAGCACGAGCCTTTCCAGATGAGTTCTTCTTATGTGATGAAGACCTTGATGAGGACTTAGAAGAAGACTTTGAAGATTTCTTCTTCTTCTTGTCATCAGAATCATATTCCTTGCTCTTCTTCTTCTTCTTCTCATTGTCCCATTGAGGACACTCAGAGATATAGTGTCCAGGTTTCTTGCACTTGTGACATGTTCTCTTCTTGTTGTCATGAGTGGAAGCTTCATCATTTCTTGAGCTAGATCGTGAAGACTTTCTGAAGCCCTTCTTCTTGGTGAACCTCTGGAACTTCTTCACAAGCATGGCAAGTTCCTTTCCAATGTCTTCAGGATCATCAGAACCGCAGTCAGATTCTTCTTCAGATGAGGAAACCACTTTTGCCTTCAAGGCGCGAGTTCGGCCATAATTGGGACCATAGATATCTCTTTTCTCTGAAAGCTGGAACTCATGTGTGTTGATCCTGTCAAGTATATCATACGGATCGAGAGTCTTGAAGTCAGGACGTTCTTGTATCATGAGGGCAAGGGTGTCAAAGGAGCTATCAAGAGATCTTAGCAGCGTCTTGACGATTTCATGCTTGGTGATCTCAGTGGCGCCGAGAGCCTGAAGCTCATTTGTGATATTGGTGAGGCGATCAAACGTGAGATGGACATTTTCATTGTCGTTTCTCTTGAAGCGGTTGAAGAGATTGCGAAGAACACTAATCCTCTGGTCTCTCTGTGTAGAGACGCCTTTGTTGACCTTGGATATTCAGTCCCAGACTAGCTTTGACGTTTACAGAGCACTCACACGGCCATACTGTCCTTTGGTCAGATGACCACCGATGATGTTCTTTGCAGTGGAGTCCAGTTGAATGAACTTCTTGACATCGGTAGGGGTGACACCTTCACCAGTTTTGGGAACGCCATTCTTGATGACATACCAGAGGTCGACATAAATGGCTTCAAGATGCATGCACATCTTATTCTTCCAGTAGGGATATTCAGTTCCATCGAACACGGGACAAGCAACAGAGACTTTGATTATCCCTGCAGTCGACATAGCTAAACTCCAGGTGGTTAAACCGAATCACACAGAACAAGGGAGTACCTTGCTCTGATACCAATTGAAAGTGCTAGTTATCGACTAGAGGGGGGGTGAATAGGCGATTTTTATCAAAGTCTTCAAAACATGGAAGTTTCGAAGACAAACAATAGAAATGACCTAATTGATATGCAACGGAAGATAAACTACAACAGGCAAGCCATAGTCAAGTATGCAATAATGTGAACATACAAAGACTAATAGCAGCAAGGTAGTAAGGATCAGGATGGAAGATAGTATGAAGCCAATCAACGATAGTAGTCAAGCGATGAAGTCAAACAGATAAGACAAATAAGCAATGACTTCACGAAGACAAACTGAAAGTAAAGGAGGGAAGGGATAGAACTAGTCACTTGATGAAGACACAAGATTTGTTGGACCAGTTCCAGTTGCTGTGACAACTCTACGTCTAGTTAGGGAGGCTGAGATTCAACTCAGAAGACCACGTCTTCACCTTATTCCCCTTGAGCTAAGGACACACAGTCCTCGCCCAATCACTCTGGTAAATCTTCAAGGTAGACTTCCGAACCTTCACAGACTTCATTCACCGGCAATCCACAATGACTCTTGGATGCTCAGAACGCGACGCCTAACCGGCTGGAGGATACACAGTCCTCAAGTGTAATAAGTCTTCAGGTCACACATACAGAAAGACTTCAGTGATGCCTAACACTCTTTGGCTCTGGGTGTTTGGGCTTTGTCCTCGCAAGGATTTCTCTCTCAAAGGCTTCGAGGTGGGTTTCTCTCAAAACGACAAAAGGCGTAAACTAACTCTGAGCAGCCACCAATTTATGGTGTAGGGGGTGGGCTATTTATAGCCACAAGGGAACCCGACCTTATATGTCCGAAATGACCCTGGGTCACTAAGGAACTGACACGTGTTCCAACGGTCAGATTTCAAACACACACGGCAACTTTACTTGGGCTACAAGCAAAGCTGACTCATCCAGCTCTAGATAAGATTTGCTCTCATTGTCTTCGCTCGAAGACATAGGATTTGGGTTGAGCATCACTTCAATCACTCTGACTTTGTTCACTTGGACCCCATTTAACAGTATGGTGGTTCCTATGACTCAACAAAGAAGAAAAGGAAACAACAAAATAACACAGTCTTCGCGCTCCATAGTGTTCACTCAATGTCTTCTCATGTCATAGTCTTCAGTGTGAACATCTTCACACACCACCATTGTCTTCAATGTCTTCATACATTTTTAGGGGTCATCTCCGGTAGGTAAACCGAATCAATGAGGGACACTACCTGTGTTATCCTGCAATTCTCACAAACGCATTAGTCCCTCAACCAACTTTGTCGTCAATACTCCAAAACCAACTAGTGGTGGCACTAGATGCACTTACAGTATAAATTTAGCAACATTGTAATTAGCATAATCAGCATACTAAGGAGCAGTACAAGAAGCATTAATGACCGCTAATTGTTCATCAGGAAAGCTATGATCAATAGGTAGTGGGTCATCAAGAACATTCTCTAACCTAGACAAGTTGTCTACAACGGGGTTCTCAACTCCCTTTCTATCAATAATATGCAAATCAAATTCTTGGAGCAAGAGAACCCATCTAATGAGTCTAGGCTTAGCATCTTTCTTTTCCATAAGATATTTAATAGGGGGAAAACATTGTTTTTTCCACTCTAGTTTTTGCCAACTTTGCTTATGCCACTCTAGAATTTTATATTTCACTTTTGCCACTCTTAGCTTTTGATAATATATCACTTTTGCCATTCTGTGGCAAAAGCAAAAAATTTAGAGTGGCAATTGTGATACATGTCAAAAGCTAAGAGTGGCAAAAGTGAAATGAAAAATTATCGTTTTTGCCACGAAATGGCATTTGTGATGTATTGTCAAAAGCTAAGGGTGGCAAAAGTGAGATGTCAAATTCTAGAGTGGCATAAGCAAAGTTGGCAAAAACTAGAGTGGCAAAAACAAAGTTTTCCCTTTAATAGGAGCATGATCAGTGTGAATAGTAACATTGGAATCAACAATATAAGGTCTAAACTTATCACATGCAAACACAACTGCTAAGAACTCTTTTTCAGTAGTAGCATAATTTCTCTGGGCAGTATCAAGAGTCTTACTAGCATACTGGATAACATTCAATTTCTTATCGACTCTTTGCCCTAGAACAACACCTACAGCATAATCACTAGCATCACACATAATTTCCAAAGGTAAATTCCAATTGGGTGGCTTAACAATAGGTGCAGTGATCAAAGCTTTCTTAAGTATTTCAAATGCTTCTACACAATCATCATCAAAGACAAAAGGAATATCTTTTTTCAATAAATTAGTCAGAGGCCTAGAGCTTTTAGAAAAGTCCTTAATGAACCTCCTATAGAAACCGGCATGACCAAGGATACTTCTTATAACTTTTATGTCCTTGGGACATGGCATCTTTTCAATAGCATCAACTTTGGCTTTATCAACTTCAATACCTCTCTCGGAAATCTTATGCCCCAGAACAATGCCTTCATTAACCATAAAGTGGCACTTTTCCCAATTCAAGACGAGACTAGTGTCTTCGCATCTCTGCAAAACTTGATCAAGGTTGCTCAAGCAATCATCAAAAGAGGATCCATAAATGGAGAAATCATCCATGAATACCTCACAAATCTTTTCAAAAAAGTCAGAGAATATAGCCATCATGCATCTTTGAAAGGTAGCAGGTGCATTACATAAACCAAAAGGCATACGCCTATAAGCAAAAGTACCGAAAGGGCAAGTAAAAGTAGTTTTTGATCGATCCTTCGCTAACACAGGTACTTGAGAGAAACCAGAATAACCATCTAGAAAGCAGAAATGTGTGTGTTTGGATAGTCTTTCTAGAATTTGATCAATAAAAGGTAAAGGGTAATGATCTTTCTTAGTAGCTTTATTTCATTATGGAAATCAATTACCATCCTAAAACCTGTAATAACTCTTTGCGGGATCAATTCATCTTTATCATCAGGAACGATAGTAATACCTCCCTTTTTAGGAACACAATGGACAGGGCTTACCCAATCACTATCATCAACAGGATAAATTATACCTGCCTCAAGGAGCTTTAGTATGTCCTTTCTTACCACTTCTTTCATCTTAGGATTCAATCGTCGTTGAGGATCTCTAACTGGTTTGGCATCATCCTCCAAATTAATTTTGTGTTGGCATAACATGGGACTAATGCCCTTGAGATCATCCAGAGTATATCCGATAGCGGCACGGTGCTTCTTTAGAGTTTTCAACAATCTTCCTTCTTCTTGCTCTGAAAGGTTAGCACTAATAATAACAGGATATATTTTCTTTTCATCAAGATAAGCATACTTAAGATTATCAAGTAATGGTTTGAGTTCAAACACGGGATCACCCTTGGGTGGAGGGGGATCCCCTAGAATTTCAACGAGTAGGTTGTGTTTCAGCATAGGTTCCTGTTGAAGGAACACTTTATCTATTTCCCTTCTTTCCTTCATAAACATATCATTTTCATGGTCTAGCAAATATTGTTCTAACGGATAAGTAGGAGGCACGACAATAGAAGCAAGACCAATAATCTCATCCTTACTAGGTAATTCTCTATCACGAGGTTGTCTACAAAACTTAGCAGAATTAAACTCATGAGACATACCCTCTAAGCCAATTGTAACAGTATCCTTTTCACAATCAATCCTAGCATTAACGGTATTCAAGAAGAGTCTACCAAAAATAATGGGACAAAAGTCATCTTGCAGGGAACTAAGAACAAGAAAATCAGCAGGATATTTAACCTTCCCACACAAGACTTCAACATCTCTAACAATCCCAACTGGTGAAATAGTATCTCTATTGGCAAGCTTGATAGTAACATCAATACCTTCCAACTCAACGGGTGAAATGCCATGCATAATTTCTTTATATAAGTCATAGGGTATTGCACTAGCACTAGCACCCTTATCACATAAGCCATGATAACAATGATCTCCTATTTTAACGGAAATAACAGGCATGCCTACAACAGGTCTATGTATCTTAGTATTTGGTCTAACAATATTAGCAGTCTCACCACAGAAATAAATAGCATGCCCATCTAAATCATCATCCAAGATATCTTTAACCATAGCAATACTAGGTTCAACTTTGATTTGCTCAGGAGGTGTATAAGTCCTAGTATTACTCTTATGAAAAACAGTCGAAGTTTTAGCATGATCCTTTATCCTAACCGGAAAAGGAGGTTTCTCAACATAAGTAGTAGGAACAATAGGATCACTATAGGTGACAGTCTTTTTTTCAACTATAATAGGTGCAACTACTTTTACTTCAATGGGAGGATTATATTTAAACCACTTCTCCTTAGGGAGATCAACGTGAGTAGCAAAAGTTTCACAGAAAGAAGCTACTATCTCAGAGTCGAGTCCATATTTAGCGCTAAATCCACGGAAAGCATCGATATCCATAAAATATTTAACACAATCAAACTTGGGTGTCATACCTGACTCCTTACCATCGTCGGAACCCAAATCTTCAGAGTTGCGTTTATTTCTTTTCAATAAGTCCCATTTGAATTCAATAGTCTTCAGCATATAAGAACCAACACATGAAGTATCGACCATGTTGCGATCATTGAGGTAAAGCCGAGCATAAAATTTTTGAATAATTATTTCTCTAGAGAGCTCATGATTGGGGCATGAATATAACATTGACTTAAGCCTCCCCCAAGCTTGAGCGATGCTTTCTCCTTCACAAGGGCAGAAATTATATATGTAATTATGATCACGATGAACAAGATGCATAGGATAGAACTTCTGGTGAAATTCCAACTTCAATCGTTTATAATTCCAAGATCTCGTATCATCGCATAGCCTATACCATGTCAATGCATCTCCCTTCAAAGATAAAGGGAAGATCTTCCTTTTGACAACATCATCGGGAATACACGCAACCTTAAATAATCCACAAGCTTCATCCACAAAGATAAGGTGTAAATCGGGATGCAATGTTCCATCTCCTGCAAATGGATTAGCTAGCAGTTTCTCTATCATACCCGAAGGAATCTCAAAGTAAATATTTTCAGTAGGTTCAGTAGGTTGAGGAGCAACTCTTTGCTCTTCTGGTCGGGGCAACCCCGAACTAGCCCCTCAAAGGATTAGTTTCCATAGTAACAAGTAACAGAAAATTTCAGCACACTATATAAATGTTTCCTTACCAAATTCCACTCACCAAAAGCACTACGCTCCCCGGCAACGGCACCAGAAAAGAGTCTTGAAGACCCACAAGCATAGGGTATTTATCGTAGTCCTTTCGATAAGTAAGAGTGTCAAACCCAACGAGGAGCAGAAGGAAATGATAAGCGGTTTTGAGTAAGGCTTTCTCTGCAAGCACTGAAATTGTAGGTAATAGATAGTTTTGTGATAAGATAAATTAGAACGAGTAATAAGAAATTAAAGTAAATAAAGTGCAGAAAGGTGGCGCAATCCTTTTTGTAGCAAAGGACACTCCTGGACAATTTCTTACAATGATAAAAGAGCTCCCGAGGACACATGGGAATTATCGTCAAGCTAGTTTTCATCACGCTCATATGATTCGCGTTCGGTACTTTGATAATTTGATATGTGGGTGGACCGGTGCTTGGGTACTGCCCTTACTTGGACAAGCATCCCACTTAAGATTAACCCCCATTGCAAGCATCCGCAACTACAAAATAAGAATTAAGGTAAACCTAACCACAGCATTAAACATATGGATCCAAATCAGCCCCTAACGAAGCAACGCATAAACTAGGGTTTAAGCTTCTGCCACTCTAGCAACCCATCATCTACTTATTACTTCCCAATGCCTTCCTCTAGGACCAAATAATTGTGAAGTGTCATGTAGTCGACGTTCACATAACACCACTAGAGGAGAGACAACATACATATCATCAAAATATCGAACGAATACCAAATTCACATGACTACTAATAGCAAGACTTCACCCATGTCCCCAGGAACAAACATAACTACTCACAAAGCATATTCATGTTCATAATCAGAGGAGTAATAATATGCATTAAGGATCTAAACATATGATCTTCCACCAAGTAAACCAATTAGCATCAACTACAAGGAGTAATCAACACTACTAGCAACCCATAGGTACCAATTTGTGGTTTTGATACAAGATTGGATACAAGAGATGAACTAGGGTTCTGAGAGGAGATGGTGCTGGTGAAGATGCTGATGGAGATTGACCCCCTCCCAATGAGAGGATCGTTGGTGATGACGATGGTGATGATTTCCCCCTCCCGGAGGGACGTTTCCCCGGCAGAACAGCTCCGCCGGAGCCCTAGATTGGTACCGCCAAGGTTCCGCCTCGTGGCGGCGGAGTTTCGTCTCATAAGCTTGCCCACGATTTTTTTCAGGGTAAAAGCCTTCATATAGCAGAAGATGGACACCAGAGGGCCACCAGGGGGCGCAGGAGACAGGGGCGCTCAGTAGGGGTGGGCGCGCCCCCCACCCTCCTAGACAGGGTGTTGGCCCCCTCTGGTGTTTCTTTCTCTCAATAATTCTTATTAATTCCAAAAATAAGTTCTGTGGAGTTTCAGGATTTTTGGAGCTGTGCAGAATAGGTTTCCAATGTTTGCTCCTTTCCCAGCCAGAATTCTAGCTGCCAGCATTCCCCCTCTTCATGGTAAACCTTGTAAAATAAGAGAGAATAGCCATAAGTATTGAGATATAATGTGTAATAACAGCCAATAATGCAATAAATATTGATATAAAAGCATGATGCAAAATGGATGTATCAGGCCCCCTGGTGCTCCATCGACCTCAACTCCAACTCTATATATTCACATTTAGGGAGAAAAAAATCAGAGAGAAGGATTGATCGCATTTTACGATACGGAGCCACCGCCAAACCCTAATCTCTCTCGAGAGGGCTGATCTGGAGTCCGTTCGGGGCTCCAAAGAGGGGAATCCATTGCCGTCGTCATGATCAACCATCCTCCATCACCAATTTCATGCTGCTCATCGCCGTGCGTGAGTAATTCCATCGTAAGCTTGCTGGACGGTGATGGGTTTGATGATATTTATCATGTAGTCGAGTTAGTTTTGTTAGGGTTTGATCCCTACTATCCACTATGTTCTGAGATTGATGTTGTTATGACTTTGCTATGCTTAATGCTTTTCACTAGGGCCCGAGTGCCATGATTTCTGATCTGAAACTATTATGTTTTCATGAATATATGTGAGTTCTTGATCCTATCTTGCAAGTCTATAGTGACCTACTATGTGTTATGATCCGGTAACCCCGAAGTGACAATAATCGGGACCACTCCCGGTGATGACCGTAGTTTGAGGAGTTCATGTATTCACTAAGTGTTAATGCTTTGGTCATGTACTCTATTAAAAGGAGGCCTTCGCCTTAATATCCCTTAGTTTCCAATAGGGCCCCGCTGCCACGGGAGGGTAGGACAAAAGATGTCATGCAAGTTCTTTTCCATACGCACGTATGACTATATTCAGAATACATGCCTACATTACATTGATGAACCAGAGCTAGTTCTGTGTGACCCTATGTTATAACTGTTGCACGAGGAATCACATCCGACATAATTGTACATCATTGATCCAATGCCTACAAGCTTTCCACATATTGATCTTTGCTTAGTTACTTTACCTTTGCCACTGTTACAATTACTAAAAAACTCCTACTTTTACTTTTGCTACCGTTACCGTTACTCTCATATTACTTTGCTACTAAATCCTTTACTACAGATATTAAGTTGTCCAAGTGTGGTTGAATTGACAACTCAACTGCTAATACATGATAATATTCTTTGGCTCCCCTTGTGTCGAATCGATAAATCTGGGTTGAATACTCTACCCTCGAAAACTTTTGTGATCCCCTATACTTGTGGGTTATCAAGACTATTTTCTGGCGCCGTTGCCAGGGAGCATAGCTCTATTCTTTGAGTCACTTGGTATTTATATCTGCTGATCACTATGAGGAACTTGGAAGACGAAAGAACTAAGAATTTCCCCTCAACTACGAGGGGAGGTAAGGAACTGCCATCAAGCTATGCACTTGATTCACCATCTGTTTTGAGTAAACTTGCGACACCTAAACTTGCTTTTGCTATTAATTCTGATATGTCGCATGCTATTGATGATGCCACTTCTGCTATGCATGATGCTTATGATGAAACTACTTCTATGCTTGATAATACTGTGCCATTAGGTGAATTTCTTGATGAACAACTTTCTAGGGCTAGACAAAATTAAATTATTGAAACTGATAATACTGATGAAAGTGATGATGAAGATTCTCCCCCTAGATATGAATTGCCTGTTGTGCCTGAGGGTTATGTTATGGATGAAGAAACTGCTAGAGATTTTCTTGCTTGCAATGATAGATCTGATCTTAAGAAATTATTATCCAAGCTGAAAGAAAAGTCTTTGAATGCTAGAATGAAATATGACCCTGTTTTTGCTACTTCACCTATCTGTGTTACTGATAAGGATTATGATTTCTCTTTCGATCTTGAGATAATTACTTTGGTTGAATCTGATCCTTTTTATGGCTATGAATCTGAAACTGTTGTGGCACATCTTACTAAATTGAATGATATAGCCACCCTATTCACTAATGATGAGAAAGCTCGCTACTACTACATCCTTAAGTTTTTTCCATTCTCATTAAAGGGTGATGCTAAAACATGGTTTAATTCTCTTGATCCTGGTTGTGTGCGTAGTCCCCAGGATATGATTTATTACTTTTCTGCTAAATATTTCCCTGCTCATAAGAAACAAGCTGCTTTAAGGGAAATATATAATTTTGTGCAAATTGAAGAAGAGAGTCTCCCACAAGCTTGGGGGAGGCTTCTCCGATTACTTAATGCTTTGCCTGATCATCCTCTCAAGAAAAATGAAATACTTGATATCTTTTATAATGGACTAACCGATGCTTCCAAAGACCACCTAGATAGTTGTGCTCGATGTGTTTTTAGGGAAAGAACTGTTGATCAAGCTGAATTGTTATTGAATAGTATGTTGACTAATGAAAACAATTGGACACTTCCTGAACCAACACCTAAGCCAACTCCGAAGAAAAGGGGTACTCTATTTCTCAGTCCTAAAGATATGCAAGAGGCAAAGAAATCTATGAAAGAAAAGGGTATTAAAGCCGAAGATGTTAAGAATTTATTGCCTATTGAAGAAATACAATGTCTTGATAACCCGACACATGTAGTAAAGGTAAATTCTCTCTATAGATTTGATGAAGGTGATATTCCTCGTTATATGTCTGCTAGCCAATGCTTAGATGAGTTTGATAATTTTATTGTCAAACAAGAAAACTTCAATGCTTATGTTGGTAGACAATTGAAACACAATGCTTATATGATTGAACACTTGAGTGATTATATGTCTAGAGTTAAAGGTGAACTTAAACTCATCAGCAAACATGCTTATATGGTTACCACTCAAGTAGAACAAGTGCTTAAAGCTCAAAATGATTTGCTCAATGAATTAAATAATAATAAAAATGATAATACTATTAGAGTTGTGACTAGAGGTGGTAGAATGACTCAGGAACCTTTGTATCCTGAGGGACACCAAAAGAGAATTGAGCAAGATTCTCAGAGAAATAATGTCGATGCACCTAGTCCTTCTAAAAAGAAGAAGAAGAAAAATGATAGGACTTTGTATGCTTCTGGTGAACATGTTGTTGACACACCTAAGAATCCCAATGATATTTCTATTTCTGATGCTGAAACACAATCGGGTAATGAACATGAACCCAATGATGATGTTAATAATGATGTTCATGTTGATGCTCAACCTAGCAATAACAATGATGTAGAGATTGAACCTACTGTTGATCTTGATAACCCACAATCAAAGAATCAACGTTATGATAAAAGAGACGTCATTGCTAGGAAGCATGGTAAAGAAAGAGAACTATGGGTTCAGAAACCCATGCCTTTTCCTCCTAAACCATCCAAGAAAAAGGATGATGAGGATTTTGAGTGCTTTGCTGAATTGATTACACCTATATTTTTTACGTTTGACTGATATGCTTAGAATGAATCCTTATGCTAAGTACATGAAAGATATTGTTACAAATAAAAGAAAGATACCGGAAGCTGAAATTTCCACCATGCTTGCTAATTATACTTTTAAGGGTGGAATACCTAAGAAACTTGGAGATCCAGGAGTACCAACTATACCATGCTCCATTAAAAGAAACTATGTTAAAAGTGCTTTCTGTGATCTTGGAGCCGGTGTTAGTGTTATGCCTTTCTCTTTATATCTTAAACTTGATTTGAATAAGTTGACACCTACTGAAATATGTTTGCAAATGGCCGATAAATCAACTGCTATACCTATCGGTATTTGTGAGGATGTGCCTGTTGTGGTTGCACACGTTACTATTTTAACAGACTTTGTTATTCTTGATATTCCCGAGGACGATAGTATGTCGATTATCCTTGGTAGACCGTTTTTGAATACTGCAAGGGCTGTTATTGATTGCAACAAAGGCAATGTCACTTTTCATGTTAATGGTAATGAGCATATGGTACACTTTCCGAGGAAACAACCTCAAGTTCACAATATCAATTATATTGGAAAAATTCCATCGATTATTGTTGGAGGTTTTGAATTTCCTCTTCCTACTGTCAAGAAGAAATATGATATTCTTATTATCGGGGATGTACATATCCCCGTTGAGGTAACCTAGTATTATTCGAAATTTCTCCGGTTTCATGTGATTCGGAATGAGTTTGTTAACAAGACTTGATCAACCTTGTCAGTGGATTCCTTTTGGTAAGCATGAGATGGATGAAGTTAGAAAGCACAACTCTCTGTACCCTCCTTTAGTTTTTGTTATTTAGATTAAATAAAGCAAAAATAGTATTTTCTATCTATTTCCTGATTTATCCTTGCAATAAAAAATACCTCGAAAATAGAATTTCTCCAAATGCCCTGAAAATGAAATATGATTTTTTTTTCTCTATAATATTTAAGAATTATTGGCACTAAGAATACGCCACGAGGGTCCAGGGCGCGCCCACCCCCCTGTGGCGCGCCCCCTTGCCTCGTGGGCCCATGGTGGCCCCCCTCCACTTATTCCTGCACCCACACACTTCTTCTTCCTCCCAAAAAAATCACCAACCAGCTCAAGCACGAGTTCTAGCTCATCTTGCTGCCATTTTCGATCTCCTTGCTCAAAGCTCCACTCACAAAACTGCTTTGGGGGATTATTCTTTGGTATGTGACTCCTCCAATCACTACCAAGAAAAGACACATCTGTGACATTTTGGGCCAAAAGAATTTTTTTCCTGTCATACTTATTACACTTCTATGACGATAATTGTGACAAAACCCGATATCATCATAGATGTGGTGGGATCCTACTTCTATGACAAAAAATCATGACAGAAAATGTGCTTTTTGTCTTGGGCGGGCCGGAGACACAGCTGCATGACATTCTTTGGGCCGTCCATGACGGAAAAAACCATGGTAGAAGAGAGGGCGATGAAAATTTCGGCGAGTTCCCGATTACGGTGGGTGGTCGGGGGCCAAGCGATGCGCGTTTCTCTCATACACGTACGCGCGTGTGTGTGAGGCATTGGCTCTAACTGAACCCGAGCGAGGCGTTGGGCTCTAACTGAACCCGAGCGATTGCACTGCAGGCTACGCGTTACTGAACCCGAGCGATCGATCGATGACTGTTAACTGAACCCGATCGAGCGATTCTTTCGTTACTGCTACTAACTGAAGCCGATCAATGCTTCCTCTTGATGAACAGTGAGCCGTGGGGGTGGATGAACAGGACCCCGTGGTGTTGCCTCTGGATGAACAGGACCCCGATCGATCGAGCTGGTTGGGGCTGGATGAATAGGACCCCATGGAGGGCTGGATGAATAGGACGACCCCGTGGAGGGCTGGATGAACAATAGATGGTGGAGGGGTGGATGAACAGTAGCCCGTGGAGGGGTGGTTGAACAGGAGCCCGTGGAGAGGGGTGGTTGAACAGTAGCCGGTGGAGTAGCGCGCGGTGGAGGCTGGATGAACAGGAGCCAGTGGATGAACAGTCGTAGGTGGAGGCTGGAGGAGGTCAACGGTGGATGAACATTATCCCGTGGAGGCTGGAGGAGGTCAACGGTGGAGATGAACAGTATCTCGTGGAGTCCTATTTTGCGGTACGCCACACCCCTCCCGGTGAACTGGACCCCCGTTTCGACCGTAGAGCTCCAACACAAGTCTATTTCTTCCGTTTTGCAGTACGCCACACCCCTCCTGATCAACAGGACCCTGTTTCGACCGTAGGAGGTCCAACACAAGTCCGTTTCCTCCGTTTTGCGGTATGCCAGACCCCTCCCGATGAACAGGATCCCGTTTAGAACGTGGTCGGTCGAACACAAGGCCGTTTCCTCCATTCCGCGGTATGCCAGGCCTCGTTTCCATCGCCTGTTCCGTCCAAGCCCTCCCGATGAACACAACAACGCATTCCATTCTGACCCAGCCTGTTGGCTCCCCATGAACACGATGACGATGTTGTTTCTCCGTTCCGACCAATCCATGTACGCAAGCTCTAGCCGTACGTATGCGCGAGTAGGCGTTCGAGACCCCGCCCATATGTACGTACGTGGCCTTATTTTCTTTCTTGCACAGTGGCCGTTGTACGTACGTGTACATGCTAGGTGCGCGCCTCTACTACAACACGTGCACGCCTCTACATCCACCAGTATGTGCGTACACGTTTGCGACCAGAATGACAACACTACGTACGCTTCGACTAGGTGGGTCCCGACTGTCAGGCACTTCCTTATGTGCGAAGATGTAGTTGGTGGGTCCTAGCAGTCGGGGGGGTGAATCATTTTTTTTGCCCGGACGCACTTCCTTGCGTGCGAAGATGTAGCTGGTGGGTCCCAGCAGTCAAGGGGGAAACATTTTTTTCACGAAATACGGTGGCCCTTTCGGTGGGTCCCAGCTGTTAGGTGGAGGAATAATTATTTTGCGCGTAATAAGAAGGCACTTCCTTGCGGCCGCCGTGGACCCAGCGATCAGTCTCTCCACGTATAGTACTCTTCCGATGGAAGTCGTTCCTTGACCACGTTGACCACGCCGCGCCGAGAGCACCAGGGCGGTGGACAACAGCAAGGTCTAGGAAGGGGACGACACGGAGCTGGGGAAGACGCGGCAGTGGATGCCCACGCGTAGAGGAGTATGAGGTTTCACTCGTTCGGCTGTCGTGTGAGGCTGCTGTCACCGCAGAATAACAGGGGGTGTGGGTGAGTAGAGGGATGGCCTGACCAGCGGTGGGAGTAGTAGGGGGCGGTGAGGCCTCCGCGGCATCACAACCAGCCACAGGAGGCAAGAGCACGCAGCACGACCAGCGCTGCTTTGGGCTGCTGGAACAAGAAGACCAGAGGTTGAAGAAGCACTACGGCCATTGGATGGACATTGTACGGTCACTGGAGCTAGAATCGTTCATATTGACTAAGTTGACAAATCCCTATGTTCCCGTCAACTTAGTAGGCCCAGAAGTCAGCCTCCCACCAAGGTGGTTCCCAGCTAGCAGGGGGAGTATTCATTTTTTTTTCTGCGTAATAAGGAGGCACTTCCGGTGGGTCCGAGCTGACAGCGGGGGTAACGTTTTTTGCGAAATACGGTGGCTCGCCAGGTGGGTCCCAGCAGTCAGGGGGAAATGTTTTTTTCACAAAAGACGGTGGCCCGTCCAGTGGGTCCCTACTGTCACGTGGAGGAATCATTATTTTCCGCATAATAAGGAGGCACTTCCTTGCTGCGGCCGTGGACCCAGCTGTCAGCCTCTCCACATACAGTACACTTCCGATGGAAGTCGTTCCTTGACCACGTTGACCACGCCGCGTTCCATTGCATGCATGCGTCCATGGGCGTGGTGTGTCCCCACTGTCAGCCTCTCACATACAGTCATCTTCCGATGACTCTCGGTTGTTGACCATGATGACCACACCGTGCCGAGCGCACCAAGGCCGGTGGACGATGGGAAGGCCCCAGACTAGAACGACCCGGAGATGGGGAAGACGGGGCAGTGGAGTTGCAGATGGAAATGAGTGGGAAACTTGACTGGTTTGAGTGCGCGGCAGCATAGCTGCGGTGCCACCCACTAGAGACAGGAGCAAGAACAGAGGTTGAAGAAGGAGCACGGCTGTTGGATTAACATCCAACGGTCCAGCTGCTAGAATCATTTGTTGATTGAGTTGACAAAGCCCTGCGTACACGTCCGCTTAGTAGGCCCACAAGTTAGCCGCCAAATCTGACGGGTCCTAGCTCTCAACGGAAGGAATAACTTTTTCGCATAACAAGGAGGCACTTCCTTTCGTGCGAAGATACAGCCGGTGGGTCCCAGATGTCAGGTGGAGGAAACATTTTTTCCAGCTTTATAAGGAGGAACCTTCCATGCGTGCGACCATGGACCTCGTGGGTCCCAGTCGTTAGGCTCTCCACGTATAGTCCTCTTTCGATGACTCTCATTTGTTGACCACGCCGCACCGAGCGCAGCGAGGCGGTGGACAACGGCGAGGCCCCGGACGGGAACGACTTAGAGATGGGAAGACGCCGCAGTGGAGTCGCAGATTGAGAGGAGGAGAAGGGTTATAACTGGTTCTGGTGCGGCGTGGGGCTGCAGTCGGTGGAGAATAACAGGAGGTGTGGAGGGGTGGAGGGGTAGCGCTTCGCAGTGATGCATGCTAAGCAGAGCCGCTAGCCGCCGAAGGCCGGACCAGGCGGTCCCGACGACACTAGAGGAAGAATATTAGAGATAGAAGGTGCATGTCGGCCGTTGGATATAAATCCAATGGTTGTGGATGTCATAATCATTTGTTGACCAAGTTGACAATGCCCTGCGTAGGCTTCGACCTATTGGCCCACATGTCAGCCTGCAAAAATGTGGCATGTATTTAACCCATGTTTTCTAGAATGTACCGTCCATTTGCTGGGCTGGGTGAATAAATAATTTCGCGTCAATCAGGTCCATTTATATTTTATAAGAAATACCAGCCCATTTGCACTTCCTTGAAATACACGAATTAGTTGGGCTCGTTATATATATAATGTTATGTTAGAAGGAGCAATTAATATAAAAAATAAACCAGAGAGGCACATTATATATATATATATAATTAACAATTAACGAGTTATTGCTCAAAATAAAAATGAGCACATTATTATTAAATTGGTCCTTAAAATCTTCGCAAGCTTTTGTATGCAATCACCAGGATTTTCCTTGCCTGTGAGTCAAAAACAACCAGTATTTTCCTTGCCAACTTCTGTTAAACATTTACTTTTATAAGTTAATAACACGTGGGATGTTTTTATAATGTATATATAAGTCTCTATAATATATACGATAATAGTAATAATATAAATATATAATGTGGTTAGAAGGGAAAACATAAATTGGACACAGCATTATTATCTTATATATAGATAAATAGAACAGAGACCTGCATCTTATTAAAAAAATACATGGGGCTTCCAATCTTTAAGAGAAAGCCCATAGGCCGGTATGGACCTCAAAAAATAAGTTGAAACCACTGTCTCCGTATGTCGTGGGCTATGCATGTTAAAATACAAAACTTAGGCCTAGCTGATACTTGTTCGCCCTCTGGAAAATGATACCAGATCCCCGAGCGAACTGGATTAAAGAGGGGGTCGGCGGCACGACTAAAGAAGCACATCAGGAGCGATTTTTTTCTTAAGTGGATGGCTCTCGATAGCATTTTTGACTTGCCTCTGCACCATACAACTTGTATTTTTAGCCTCCCAGTCCGTCATGGTGGACCAGCAGCCCATTTGCTGGGCGGGCCAACCTACAGAAACCAACACTTGATTTTTCATCAAGCCCCAAAAACGACACAATACTATGTTTGTTTTGAGGCCGAAAACATTATGGCAGGGGTTGAGCGGGGGAGAGGGGAAGACAAAGTAATAAAAAGATTAAAAAGAGATGATGCACCGTTGCTACCCTAACAAAGCAGGTGCAATTCTTCTCGGGAAGAAGGTGTGTCATTGACACCCACACGTCACATACCCCACAGTAGGCATACTAACAAGTGCACACACAAATACAACAGAAAAGGTAAACATTCGTATCAAACTCAGGTTCACAGGACACTTTCATATTCATAGCCAACATTCACTATCAACAACTCAAAAGATTCATATATACAGAAGTTTAGCATCTCTATGCATCCAAATGATTGATAAATCACATGACAATATTCATACATAATTCACAAAATGATTCAGATATACACATGTTCAGTATGTTTATGCATCAAATGATTGAGATCACAGCCAATATGATCCATGGACTAACTTTAATTACCTAGGGTACAGACTGGTAAATGGTGTTCAGTCAGAGGTACTTCTTGCTAAAATTAATTCTTGTACGAGTAAACTTTCGAGTACATAAGAGACAGCACGGACAATCTGAACTTTGCTTGTAGGTTTATCCTCAAATAGTGGCCTCATGCCGAGGGAGGTTTGAGCAACTTGGCCACTACTTTCATCCAACTAGTTTACTGGATCATCTTGGTCATGTAGCTCTCCAAAATTCTACATTGTAGACGAGAAAGGAGGCGGTTGAGAAAATGAACTAGCCAAATTTTTTGTGTAGTTCAACTAAAATGGAGTATCCCTAGCATGCAGACTGATTAAGTGCCAGATGAATATATGCGTCAACCAACTTGTTTGGAATCTTTAGACTCCATGCCATACAGTTCGCTACCATATCTGCCGATAACCAAAAGGCACAAGTTGGGACCAAAGACTGGACTGTGTTCTTCTGGGCTATGCGCCAAGCAATATTTTTGGCGTTCACTCTCCTAATACTTGGAGTTTGACAACTGGTTGACGCCAGTTGATACTCGAATGAATATAGGCACTTCTTGTCAACATTGATGCTTGTCTGAGTGAACTTTGGAGTACATAGCAGCATCATAAGTATCTGTCCATCTGATCATTTTGTGCAGTTCTACTGAAATCACCCAATGCAATGATTTGCCTGTGAGTTCAGGCTCCAAGTTACTCCTTTATAAAATCGACAAACAGTAGCACAATACCAAATTACCAATACATGACAACCACAATAATCAGGATAAAGACCAGTACCAAACCGTGTGAGGTAGCATATCAATTATTATTTCCTTTGACTGGAAGCCGAGATAAGCGAAGCGATTGACAACAAAGGAAGAAAGCAGGCCGAGATTAGCGACTGACAGCAAAGGACAGAAGTTGTTGAGGCAATGAAGCACCCAAAGTTTTTGTGCAGTTCCACCAAAATCGAGCATCCCTGTTGGCACATATATTGAGAGAGTGAGATTACTGTAACAGCTGGACTAGTTGATGAAACATACACTAACAAATGGAAGCACCCTCATTATCTTAATGGGTAAAGTTAGCAACATAGTAGTCTTGCTTAAAGAGAGGTATTAGTTTAGTTAATCAGTGCCAATTAGCTCAACACTCAAAGCATTGCCATTTATCATAGGTTGCAAAACATTAACGTGCAAATATAAAGGAGTTTCTCATGACAGTAGCATGATACAAATAGAGATGACAGCAAACTAATATGGATGAAGGCCTTAGGCCCGTACCAACCTGTGAAAAAAAGCTTATTCATGTAGTCCCATAAGAGATGATAAAGCACGCACTGGAATCACTCAATAGTATATATTTTTGTGCACTTCAAATGTATGGTTGAAATCACTCTTGTTTACCAGTGCTGAGATTATATCGAAAGATTATCAAGAACTTCCAGCAGAGTTAAAGCACTGGCTGGGATACAGTTCATTGTACTGTCTTGTGTAGTTCCACTAAAATGTATGATTGGCACAACATGATCCCTGTTTGCACAAGTAGGGACAAGGTGAAACCTTCATTAGCTTAGTGAGAAAGGATATGAAGACATTAGCATATTACTCTAACAGTAGCATCAAATTCATGATGGACAATACGCAAAACATTGCCTCATTGAACCAATGGCAATAAATTGACATGCAAAACAATAGCACTATTATGTCATGACACTAATAATATTCCCTCCCTGCTTCACCACATGATTCACTTCCATAGACAAACATACACATGTACATGATTCAGCATAGGGTCCTACTAAAGATTTGTTTAACTCCGACAGGAAAATTAGGCAGCAATAAATTAGAGGTACTTAAGTACTCCTAATTAATTAAGTGAGACAGCATAAGTGGAAGGGCTCCCTGGAGGATTGTCTCGCATGTAAGGTAGTCGTTGTAGGAGCCCTTGAATGGCCTCGACTGAGGCCTGTAGCTTCAGCAAGATCGCCTTGGCACTGTTTATTCTTCTTATTCTTCCTCTTCATGCTCTGTTTCTCTTTCTCCTCACCAGTTCGTGAAACCAAGTACATGATTGGCCTTCTATTTCAGAATTGGTTTTGTCAGTGAGGGAGTACAAGTGTACTAGTAAAAAATAGCATTATTTTCTCATGGCAGTCGGAAAATAGAGATGAACACATGCATTAAATATCATTCTTACCTAAAGGAAGGTTATGGCGCCAATATGGATGATGAGGATTGGAACACAGATCTCCCTTTGTGCAGTTCCACCGAAATGAACCAACTGTTCCATTCTGACATTCCAGTTAAACAGCACAAAAGTCACTTCTTTTAAGAAGAGTTTTGTGCAGTGCACCGAAAAGTGACAACAGCAACCAGGTGAATTGGATATCCCTGTTTGCACAAAAAGCTACAGAGGAAACAGTTAGAGTCGCAAACAATTATAGGCAAAAACATTTGGCTAAACTTGTCATGGCTTATAACAGTGGCATGGCTTCATTTTTACCAGGGACATTAGATTAAGAACAACTAAATATTTGGTATAAGGGCATGGGACAGTGGGTGCATCAGCAGTCCAACACCATGTATGTAGACAGGGGCATAAAGTGGTGATTCATAGTTTGTTGCCCCGAGAAACAAACATCCAAGAAACATATCTGGGTTGGTCCCATTTTGGTTCACTCTATCCACCTACTCCTATGTGTGGATAGCAAATCTAGTGCTGGTCATACCATTGTGTACAGCGTTACCCCTATATTTGACCGGTTGGATGACCAGTCTGTAATACTTTCACCCCCTTTCCTTCCTGTTTGTACCAAGTCCGATGTACATACTAAATTCCCCCACCCCCACATTATTTCTTGTTTGAACCAAGTACTCCCTCCGTCCGGAATTACTTGTCATCAAAATGGAAGTGTCTAGAACTAAAATACATCTTGATACATCCATTTCAACGACAAGTATTTCCGGACGGAGGGAGTACACGATTCGACTCCATGAAGTAGCTTTACCTCTAACAATAGAACAAAAAAATAGGTGACGTTGGACCATCCAATCGAGAGGGGCCGAGAGGTAGAAAATGATGCACATGCAGCAACGTAGCGAGATGGGGAAGTAGAGCTAAGGCGGTTTCGAATGAAGATATACCAGAAGGTCGTCGGGATGTGGATAGGTGGGCGGCGGGAGGCCGGATCCGCCCACAGGCAACGACGAAGGGATCGGAGGACCTCCTGCGCCGGTGCTGGCCAGAGATAACGGTGCGGCTGGCATGGGTCTCCTCCCTCGCTGCCGACGACGGCCTAAACGCTGCCCCTCCTCAACTTCACCGGCGAAGGGGGATACGTCCGGATCTATAACCAGCGGTGAGGATAGAAAGATAGTGATTTTGAAGGGAGAAAGATAGTGTTACCACCCCTATATGTTTAGATCTGGAGAGGATGAGGTTGTCTGAATAGACCAACCCTAGCAAGCAAGCGCAGAGGCTCCGACCTATATATACGTAGTGGGGTAGTTTTCCTTTTTCACTCCATCAAAACAATCGTTTAAAATTGTGTACTACGTGCCAAGTCGCGGGTTTTTTTAGTTGTTGATTGTTTTTTGAGATAGCTACCCGCTTGTTCCAAGTGGTGTTATGGTGTGCTAGGTCGCACTTTGTATCGTTCAAGTCTGGTACAAGTCCCTCCATTAAATGAACAACCACCCCCTCGTAAAAATTGTGAACAAGCCCACGGCTAAAATTAGCGGAAACGTGGGTTGCCCCAACATGCATTATTATTTATATTTTCTACTCCCTCCGTTCCCAAATATAAGTCTTTTTTATTAGCCACATCTAAGACAAGAAATTTTTTTATTAGCAGTGAACCCCACATGTCATAGACACAAAAATTGTGGCAAGATTCCCTTAGGCAAGCCAAAGTATGTCTAACAATTTGAGCAACTCAAGTTAGGAAAGTGTGACAAAAATATTGTGGCAACATAAGACAAACATAGTCACAATCCAAACAGCCCTGTAATTTTTTGTGAAATGCATGAAAATTTGGTTAGTTAAATTTATAGTCAAAATTTGGCAAGGTGCATCACATCAACACATGCAAGTATCAAAAGGAAAGTCACAGCATGCATGCATGCGTTGTACTCCCTCCGTTTTCAAATATAAGTCTTTTTAGAGATTGCAACAAGTGACTACATACGAAGCAGAATATGTCTACATACATCCATATGTTGTAGTCCATTTGAAATGTGTAAAAAGACTTATATCGAGTGCAGTATTTTAATGTGTCGCGTCAACTCGTACAAGACCAAGAAGTTTGATTACTACAACGCCCTCTCCCTCGCGGACTGAGCTCCGGTGCCTTAACTGCACTTGCCTTTGGCTGTATAACAAGTGGGCCAACCACCTGTTGGGCCCACCTATCATAGACGCAAAGGTAGGAGTAGTATAAGTCAATGAAGCTTCGTCCCTCCCTCGCGCATGAGCGTGGTGGCTAGCAGGACTAGTAGAAGATTTTGCTACACGCTATCCCTCCCGCACGAGGTGGACAGACATGCAGCAGTGGATTCGGTATTGTAGAAGTAGGAGTAACATCATTGTTCGTCTTCTTGAAGAGGCGAATAGCCAAGCGCAACCCGAATGTGGCAGTTGCGAACGCTCGCATGGTGCGGTGCCTTGGAGCACGCATATAGTAGCCAGGCTCTTGCATGAGACAAAATTGCTATTCGAGCCCACTATTGTAGTAGTACTAGTACTTGCTACTCCCTCCGTCTAGGTGAGTAAGTCATTGAATTTGTAGCTAAGCTTCCCTCATTGAATTGTTTAACAATTAAACTCCATCATCCATTGGTTGATAGTCATTCTGCATAGGTCCACGCGCTTAGCACCGTTTCCTCCTGGGGTCACCAATGTTTATTTGCTAATTAATAGCATTGCATGCAATGAACTAGCCACTGCATGTCGTGTTTGGTAGTCTCAAGTCATTAAAAGCATGCATACCTCTCATTTCTTATTGGTTGATATGTCAAAAAACAAGAAATAAGGTAGAAGTTAATGCATCGGGCCTAAGTGTTTGGGATTATTTAGTTTTTGTGAGATGACTTACACACCTAGACGGAGGGAGTAGTATAGCACTGTCAACCGGAACGGAGTATTTGCCTTTCTAGAGATTTCAACAAGTGACTAGACTACACCACGTGCAGTACTCCCTCCCTTCTGGTTTATAGGGCTCTAATCTCAAATCTCATGAACCAAGGCATTTTGCAGTTGGAGGAATGTATCTTGTACTTTACAAAAGTACCCTAATTAAACTCATGCATTAATTACGTAGTTCTCTCGTTTTCCTCTCCGCCTTGGTCGCGGTGCACAATATTGAGCACTCCTATATGACTAGCTGCTCTATCTACATGCGGGACATCAAAGCATCCGGGCCCAAGTGCCGTCCACCAAAACACAGCAAGGTGCTATAGTCGAGACTCCGTCATGACCCGTCATATCACAAAACCCACACCTTTACCAGCAGTGGTAAAGTGGCCTCCAAGTTGGACTGGATGAAGCAACCATCATTTCACTGGAATGCTTGTTGAAGCCCTTTCTTCCCTTTCTTGAAGAAAACCTCACTCCAAGCTACTCACTTCTACCATTTTTCTTCTGTACCGACGAAGGAAAGTGGGCGAATCAGTTATGCTGCTATATTTTCATTCCAAGAATCTTCTTTTTGCGAAGCATCGACTGATTCTCACGGCCTATGCTTTTCCCGTTTCCATTGCGATTGTGGTTTCCTTTCGATTGCTTTTTGTTTGTCAGTTTATTGATGGATCCTGGAGCACTAGGCAAAGAGTTGCCGGTGGACAACCCACTGGAGACAGCGATCTCCAGGAAGCGAGCACCGACCAACGAGTTGACCATGTTGGCGGGCCAACCCATGGAGACGAAGAACTCCAAGAAACAAGCACTGGCCAAAGAGTTGACGACATTGGCGGACGAACTCCTCAAAGAAAGTTGGAAGAATACCAAGGGCCCCATCGTGCCTACCCCAGAAACTCTGATGGCCACCTATGCGAGGCTCAAGGCCGAGTTTGAGGAGATAGTTGCCGTTGAGAAGCAGTATTCCCCTGGCAAGGTGATGGCCCCATCAAGGATGAGGAGATGGCCCCCGGAGGGATGAGATCCCCCGGTGAGCTGCACAAGGTAAAAAATAATGGCTTATTACCATATTTGTGGTTTTTGTTATTTGCAATGTGCTTGCTAATATGTTAGGGTTGTGCAGGTGCCGGTGGACATCCTTGATGATTCCGATGTCCCGGCCCGTCCTGTGGACAACGCCCCATAGATCGTTTTCGATGTCGCGGTCCGTCCTGTTGGCATCGCCCCGGAGATCGATTCCGATGTTGCTGTCCATCCTGTGGACATCGCCCCAGAGATTGATTCCGATGTCGCGGTCAGTCATGTGGACATCGCCCCAGAGATCTATTCCCATGCTGTTGTCCGTGCTGTGGTCATTGCTCGAGAGATCAATGACAAGAAATAGTTGGTCGCACTAATCCTTCAGGGTAGTTTGCATTGCCTTGTGTTTAATTACCAGAACAATGCGTGTTATCAAACCATCTTAGGGCTAGTGCACTGTCTTGTGTGGGCGGTACTTGCTACTTTTGTTTGATAGTGAATCATGCGAACCCTCTCCGAGTTATGGAAACAGATGTATCCTCACCAGCTTTTGATGTAATATATGGCATGCTTAGATGTAAGTTTGAACTGTTTATCATATCAGCAGGGCTTGTTTGATGATTCTTGGTGTTAGTAGGCTAGCTACTGTGCGAGCTATAGTACTTGCAAAACACTCACCAAAGAGAAACGTTGGGGCTGATGAGCTCGTGGTATGCTTATACTTATCCATCATCGATCGACCAATAGCCCAAGCTCCTAAAATTGTAGGCTTAGCGATCGATCAGACAATAGTCGACACAGATACATTCAGGCCTCATTTGGTTCATAGGGTAGGAAAATCATAGCAAAAGTATAGAGACGTACAACACAAAATCATAGCAGTGCAGAGACGTACTCCCTCCGTTCCAAAATAGATGACCTAGGCGGGCTAGTTTGGCCTAGTGGGTTTCAGTGATATGACGTGGTACAGTGCCGTCCAGTCTTCGCGTGTGGTAGCAGTATTGCAGGTACAGTAAGTTTTCTTGAAGAAGCAGAATTCAATGAAGTCATGATGGTTCCTTCGTCCGAACAACTTATAGTGGGAAAGGTTGGGCCTGCGATACGACCGGGGTAGACCAGGATAATTTTGTGCATGGCAGGTGGACCAGGATGGTCGACGTCCCACATGTCGGCAAATGAAAGTATTCTTTCTGATATAGAGGACGAGCAACGAGTATTCATTGTTTATTTTTAATGAAAACTATTGTCTCCATCGTTACGACGGAGGAGTGTGAAACACGGCAGCCTAGTGAACTTGGCATGTGCACCACTCCCTCCTTCCTCATGTAATGCTACCATACTGTTGACTATAAGGTTGGCTATAAGGTTACAACTTTTTCTCACTTTCTCTCTATCTATTTCCTCTCAAATGTTTTTTACCTTTTTTAGACACAATTGTTTTTATGCCTTTTTTAGAATTATTTTTTTATACCTAGGAGCACGTGTAGAGACGGGATCTTGCAGAGCCCACTCCTTGAATTTGTCAATGTCTCTCTCTCGTCCACATAAGCGGGCTTATAGCCCAAATTTTTACTGGTACTACTTGCTATGCAAGCATGCGGCGGACAGCTGGCGTCTTGAGGGGTCAGGGCGGTCAGAGCGGGCTCTGGAAGCGGTCCGGACTCCAGCATGGCCCACCTCACATTATCACCATATATTTCTTGGAGTCCGTGCGCGGCGGGCGGGCGATCTCTTCTCCCTTCCCCCGTTTCTCTCTTCTCAGCCGACGCCCGCCGAGCGATTAGATTTCGGCTATCGATGGTTTATTCAATTACAGTCCCACATGTCAGTGAAATTGCAAGACAACGCGTGTCCACTCTAGTGAGCGGTGTGCGAGCCGGACTGTCGGGGGTGCGACGCGTACAAGTCGTAAGTGTGCCGCCTTTTCCTTTAGAACTTGCAAAGCGTAACATGTTTGCGTGATATATCTATAGAAATCCAGAACAAAATGACGAGGGCGGTGCTTTCCCGCTCGTTAGGCGGGCTAGTTTGAGTGATATGACGTGCTACAGTGCCATCCACTTGCTCCATTTTTATGTAAGCAAGAGTTTACACTCTTACGTGGGAGGAGTGCGAAACACCACGGATCTGATTTTGATTGGGGGATAACTGTTCCCTGCCAAATAATGGAGCACTGTTAGTGATTATAGCATGATAGTTAGGGCATCTCCATCGCTGGCCAACAAATTTACACCGGCATCTATCTGAGGATACTGATGGATGCCATCCGATGTTGCCCGCATACCTTTCGACAACTATATGAACTAACAGGACGAAATTGGTGCAAACAAAGAAAATTTCAAATTAACCGGAGGAAATTCATTACATTTCGAAAACTTTTCCTACAAACTGCACGAAATTCATTACATATTTCACACAAACCGTACTAAAACCTACTGTAAACCTAATCTAAACGATTGCCGGTGCCCGACCACCATGTGCGGCCATGAACCCGAGAAAGCCGGCCATTGCCTTTGCCTCCTCCTCATCCGCCTCGATAACCTCCTCCTCCGGAGCACAAGCTTCTGAAGATTTCCGCCTCCACGTCACCATCAAGTGGCTAATCGACCGCTGATGTTTACCCCACCAAGCGTGGCGTCGACTGAGTGGAGTAGCGGTGGCCTTCCTGGGACTAGAGCGGCAGCAACCTACCGTGTACTACTCTTCCTCGTTGTCGGCTGCGCCCGTGCACGCGCGCCGGCTTCGTAGTCGTGGCGGCGGAGGGCGGCCGAGGGGGTGCCGGCGATCTCCTTCGTTTTCTCCTGCGACAGTACGTCGAAGAGAGCTTTGGAGCGCGCGCAGAGCGGAGCCACCGATGTCCCTTGTTTGCTCCTGCGACAGTACGTCCAAGAGAGATTCGGAGCGCCAGGAGGCCATGGTTGGAGTGGTGCCGACAGAAGGAAGGGACCAGAGGAGAATAAGTGTGGGTCTTTGGCTATGGCTGGGAGCTGGGGCTTAATATAGCGGGCGAACGGCAATGAGCCGCAGCAGACGGATGGACGGCTGGTGCCGGAGTAGGTTTGTCAAACATGAATGCGGACGCTGCTTCAGTGACTTAACTGCAGATGCGTTGGGTTACTGACATGTGGGCCCAACGGGCATCTGGCCCGCATGTTAGTGACACACCAACTGCACCTGCAGTTAAGTCCGGTGAATGCGGCATTGACGTTCTGGAGAGACAGTGACCGTTTTAGGCGGGAAGCGCACGCTAGTGATGGAAGGGGTTTCGGTAGGCCAGGGCAGTGAGACGCTGGCGTGGTGGTAAAGTGTGAACTCATGGAAGACGAGCCTTTGAAGCATATGCGGCACGTATTGACAACTGCTCTTGTTGCCAGCTAGCCTTCGACGACCACCATTAGACACCACACAACCATGCATAACTTAGGAATAATGGACGAATCGATCAGACACACACTCATGTGCAGTGGCACTAAGATCGGTCGCTCACGATAGTACATACTCCGTACCATAGTGCCCTCTCTAGCTAGACTGTTTTATAGATTGTCGTTGTGATGGAGGATATACATGAGCAAGGCGCTCCGAGTATGACCGTTGTTGTTGAGCCAGGTGAATACATGCTCGGCATTCGCGTAGGCCTCCATCAAACGTCTAAACAGTAATGTCAGGCACCGCCAGGGCACGCAGGTGATGGGCTTGCCGTTTGCATTGCGCCATGAGCAGGACTTTGATGTAGAGGGCAACGTGCATGCATTAGCATGCTTTGACATCGTGAGCATGAGTGTCTGACGCAAAGTATTTCATTTTCATTTGGCTGACGAGGGTGTGTTGCAGCGACGAGTTTGTGGTTGAGTCCCCACATACGCATAATTTTGGTTTTTACTCCCTCCGTCCCAAAATAAGTGTCTTAACTTTATACTAGCTCTAGTACAAAGTTGTACTATCCTTGAGACAATTATTTTGGGATAGAGGGAGTATTTCTTTCTCCATTGACAAGTAGGCCCGCGTAGATAGATAAAGAACATGAGCTGATGAAGCGCATGCAGACTGTTTGACTGGTCAACCAGACAAATACGGAGCTATACGCTGAGCCAGTGACCGTATAATCACCATATCTCGTATACAATGATCAAAGTGAGCTATCAAGACAAGTTCGATGACCGCCAATGCATTTTACTTGGTAATAAATGACCAGGATTGAAGGGGAATCCAAATTTCCTTCGTCTTCTGTCCTTGAGCTCTTGACAAACTAATGCACTATACGGTTATCCAGTCACTCCACCACAGAGCTCTCCCCAAGCGCTGTTCATGCCACCACTCCGCACACTAACCGGTAAGGCAGCAATGGCATCCCGTCGCGCCAAGTTCCTCGCCGCCCATGACTGCACACAAAATGGTAGGGAAGCGATGGCATCCCGCCGTGCCGAGTTCATCGCCGCTCACGACCTCACACCTGTGTGGGAGGAATTTGAAGATGCCAAGGCTGAATGGGCGGTAGAGCAAGAGGCAGCCAAAGCCACACAGAGGGAGCGGAAAAGTCAGAAATCACTCAAGAAAAGAGAGGCCCGCCGCCGCAAGAAAGAAGAGGACGCACGCGCTGCTGTGGAGAGGTCGGCGGAGATTCAAGCACGGTGGGGTGTCGTCGACAAAGCCGGGAAGGAGAACGACGACGTCTGGCCAGCATGTGAGAAGTAGTAGTACTAGTAGTTAGTGTGTGTGTGTATGTGTCTGAGTACGAGCATGTACCAGTACTACTAGTTACTACTGTAGTTTCTAGAGCAAATTACCAGTACATTAGCCTAGACTAAATGGAAAAATTCCTATCCTATGCATCAAATGACATCTATTTCTCTATAGGAATTGAGATGCATGTCATCTCACTTCCTATGATTTTCATATTCCTATTCTATGAACTAAAGGAGGCCTCTGTTGGAGTAACTACTGTAGCTAGCAGTACTGCTGGTACAGTAATTTTCTTCAAGAAGCGGAATTCAACGAAGTCATGATGTTTCCTTCGTCCGAGCAGCTTCAAAGTGGGAAAGTGGGCCTGTGATTTGACGGCTCATTAGTCATTGTTACTGCGGCGCGACAACCGGGGTGACTCTCCCTTTGAGTTTTGCGTGCATGGCAAGTGGACCAGGATGGTCGATGTCCCACATGTTGGCGAACGAAAGTATTCTTTCCGATATCGAGGAGCAAGGAAACCGCGTGGTATAGTATCACTGATGATTGGTTCTCAAAAAATAGTATCACTGCTGATTTATAATTATTTTTTATTTCTGATGAATGCTAGCGTTTCAACCCTGACGACAAAGAGTGCTAAACACGACAAGTGCTGGATGTCCCACACGTCAGCCAAAGGAGCGGGACATGAACAGCGTGGTAGAGCCCAGCACAAAAAAATAGCATGGTAGAGCGTCTCCACTTCTTCCACTTCTGGGTCGGACACCACACGCATTAGTACTTAGTGGTATGAACGATACAAAGTGCAACCTGGAGAGAAAGACATGTCTAGTTGGAAGGTCTCGGGGCATACACATAAACAAATATAAAAGTTAATATGTGCCTCCAACTAATATAGTAGTAGTAGAGTACTTAGGCACGTACTCCATAACATCACCGTGCATTGCACGTACAACATTTAGTGGTAGTACATAGTAAGAGACAAATGCCGCCCAAGAGTTCCCTTCTCGACCCACTTTTGGGTGTTTGGTAGAGTGTATGGAGGGTGCATGAGTCCACACTAGTTTAGAACAAATACACTAGAAGCATGCATGAAGAGAGCATGCATGAAGAGCGGTGTTGAGTTGAGCATGCATGAAGAGGGAACAACTATGCTGAGACGAGAACACAACCAAATACACCCTATATGCCACGCATGTTCATACCATTTGTGCCTTTCTACTTCACTTACTGTGCTACATTACTCAGGTTCGTACGTCCACTCCTGGGTATATGTCCGTCTCATATTTCCAATCCCATGTGTTTTTCATATAGATGGAATGATTGTTGCATAACACGTGCACCTTGATGCTAGATGTCTCGCGTGTTAGCAAAAGGATGAACAAAGCTCACGTAAAAAAATAGAGTGGAAGAACATAGATTCCCGACGACCGAGAAGGAGCAAGGAACCTCGTGGCGGAGCGTCCACACTCATAATATTTAATATTATTCAGCGATATAAAATCAACAAATCATCTCCACAGTGGACTGGAAGAGTACGAAACACAGCAACCCAATGTAGTTACATCATACTAGTACACGGCTAACTCACGCTATCACCATATTTCTTGGTTTCCGTGTGACACCTATCTCTAGTAATCCAGCAGCTAAGGATGGCAATTTTATCCATGGACATGGATATCCATGGATATCCGACCTAAATGGATAGGGTTTGGATATGCTTTTGTGTCCATGGGCGGCGCCCAAACCCGATCCAATTGTTCGTGGGTAGGGCATGGATATAATCTTGTACCCATGGATATACCCAAACCCGACCCGATATAATGACCTAATGGAAAAAATCTGCTACCCCTGCCCCACGTTCACATCTCCCACGACAATTTTACACTTTTTTTATCTAAAACATGCATAAGAAATTACAAAGTAACTTTTATAAGTTGATAGTCAATCCCCTCCGAAACATACTCCAACACCCCTTCCCTTATTTTTATCTCCTTCTTAAATGACTCGTCATTCTCATCTGTTAGAAAAATACTAAATGATCTTAGGTTGTTACTGGATGTTGATTTACCATAAGTGAAGCCTAGCCTTCCACGAGGTGAAGAATGGAAGAGTTTATGTTAATATTGAGTTAAGTCTTATTTATATGTCTCGAGAGGACCCAATGGATATCCAATGGATATGGATATCCATCGGATTTGGACATGGACATAATTTTTCACCCATGGATTCTTTCATGGGCGGGCAAAGACTGTCTTCATGGATATGGATATGGATTTGATATTGTTCAACCCGATCCAAACCTGACCCATTGCCATCCTTACCAGCAGCCTGTATCGCTTCTCCCTCCTTGTCTCTCTCAAAGTGCGGTGGGCTGGCGTTTTTGCCCTCTATTGAGGTCGGTTAACTCATCACATGTTAGCGACATGCCAAGAGCATTCTAAAAAAAATTCCTTTCACGTTCCGTTTTCAAAAAGAAAAAAATCCTTTCACGTAGAAATTTGACTGTATGCTTTGAGAAACTTGCATGTCCTCTACTGCTCCCGTTTGGATACTCTAACTTAGCTAGAGGTTAGACTAACCCTGAACTAACTGTAGCCAAAGAGGTGTTTGGGTGACAGGGTTAGATTGACAATAAATGCACTTGATGGAGAGAGAAAAGTGATTTTTCAGTGGTCCCAATGAGAACTATCTCCAGTTAACACCTCTTGGGTGGGATAGTTTTTTTGGTGGGTTCAGTGCAACTTGCTCCAATTTGAACCCCCATGCTTGGATACTTTAGGGCTATTTGAGGCCCAACTAGCTCAAACCAACTCTAACCCATGGATCCAAACAGGGCCTATGGCCAGCCTCGACGCGGAGCAGTCGCGTGCATTGGGAAGCGGCGCTCTCTCGGCCATCGCGCCACTTCAAAGACGACGCTAGTGAGAGGTCGCCTCCGCTCTGGCGGGCATTAATGCGGCACTGACACTCTAGGGCGACGCTGACCGTTTCATGCGGGAAGCGCGCGCTAGGAAGGGAGTATAGGTTTTGAACCGTTTCAGGTATAGTACTGGTAGTTTGCAAAACTACTCAATTATTGCACTCAGTTTCCTAAGAAATTGTGGTAAAAAACGTTACTCCACAACCCGCTTCCCTTCTCCTTCCTCTTCCACTGCCCGCGCACGTCCGCGGGAAGAGACCGGTCAACCCTTATATAGGAGTGCTAGCACAAAAAGATGCATGCATGACCACTAAAATTTCCATATTAAAGCGCCGCTCCGGCGGGAGTATGGCGTATGTTGTTACCTTCTGCCGGGCCATGGCTACCGGGCGACGGGGACCAGAGAAGAGGCGGCGGGAGGGGAATGAATGCAGCTATTGTTTGGGTTCGCCGTCTGGCTTAAATAAATGCGCAGCATCACGTGTACCCGCGGGTGCACAAATTATAACATACATGTCTGCTTAAGTGGGCGTCACGTAACTGGTGTGTGTGTGTGTGTGTGTGTGTGTGTGTGTGTGATTCTGAGAGACAAAGTATGTCTGTGCGACTCTACTCTGCGGACATGTACTCAACCTTTTTCATCGGGATATAAGTATAATGGTATTTACTTTAGCTAGTGATTTACATGGCCATGTTAACGTGGTTGTGTAAAAAAATGTCACTTCCTGCTCGTGATTTGCGTTATATAATTACAAGCAAGATGCTCGTGCATTGCACGGAACATCAATATGCATTTTTTTACAAAACACCTGTTGTGATTGACCCATGCAGGAGTAATCCCATGTGTAAAAACTAATGATATCTCGAGAATTTTATCGAAAAACTAGTATCTTGAGAATGTCATAGAAAAAATGAAATATGAGAGATAAGGTGAGGAGGAGTGGAGTGTGGTGGTGACTGGTGGTCGGAATGGGCGGAGGTATGGGGTTGGACGGCGCCGGCGGGCGGCAGCGGCCACCATGCTAGATTGTTCCAGAGACTTCCTTTTTTAATTGCTGAGCAATGAGGTTGTGGGAGATAAGGATGTGGAGATAGGTGCGGGTATCTTTTGTAAAATTATCATAGTTTGCTTTCTATCCGTCAGATATAGATCAGATGGTCTATATTACAAGATGGCAGGCACACCATTGATGCCTACTACACAACCTTCTTCTTGTAGACGTTGTTGGGCCTGCAAGTGCACATGTTTGTAGGACAGTAGCAAATTTCCCTCAAGTGGATGACCTAAGGTTTATCAATCCGTAGGAGGCGTACGATGAAGATGGTCTCTCTCAGGCAACCCTGCAACCAAATAACAAAGAGTCTCTTGTGTCCCCAACACACCCAATACAATGGAAAATTGTATAGGTGCACTGGTTCGGTGAAGAGATGGTGATACTAGTGCAATATGGATAGTAGATATAGGTTTTTGTAATCTGAAAATATAAAAACAGCAAGGTAACTAATGATAAAAGTGAGCGTAAACGGTATTGCAATGATAGGAAACAAGGCCTAGGGTTCATACTTTCACTAGTGCAAGTTCTCTCAACAATAATAACATAGATAGATCATATAACAATCTCTCAACATGCAACAAAGAGTCACTCCAAAGCCACTAATAGCGAAGAACAAACGAACAGATTATGGTAGGGTACGAAACCACCTCAAAGTTATTCTTTCGGATCGATCTATTCAAGAGTTCGTACTAGAATAACACCTTAAGATACAAATCAACGAAAACCCTAATGTCACCTGGATACTCCATTGTCACCTCAAGTATCCGTGGGCATGATTATACGATATGCATCACACAATCTCAGATTCATCCAACCAACACAAAGTACTTCAAAGAGTGCCCCAAAGTTTCTACCGAAGAGTCAAGAAAACATGTGCCAACCCCTATGCATAGGTTCATGGGCGGAACCCACAAGTTGGTCACCAAAACATACATCAAGTGGCACGTGATATCCCATTGTCACCATAGATAAACACGGCAAGACATACATCAAGTGTTCTCAAAGTAAAGACTCAATCCAATAAGATAACTTCAAGAGGGAAACTCAATTCATCAGAAGAGAGTAGAGGATGAGAAACATCATAAGATCCAACTATAATAACAAAGCTCGCGATACATCAATATCGTGCCATAGGAAGAACACGAGAGGGAGAGAGAGATCAAACACATAGCTACTGGTACATACCCTCAGCCCCGAGGGTGAACTACTCCCTCCTCGTCATGGAGAGCGCCGGGATGATGAAGATGGCCACCGATGATGGGTTCCCCCTCCGGCAGGGTGCCAGAACGGGCTCCTGAGAGGTTTTTGGTGGCTACAGAGGCTTGCGGCGGCGGAACTCCTGATCTATCTTGATATTCGATGTTTTTAGGGTACGTAGGCTTATATAGGTGAAAGAAGTCGGTCGGGAGGTGCTCGAGGGGCCCACGAGACAGGGGGCGCACCCAGTAGGGCGGGCGCGCCCTCCTATCTTGTGGCTTCCTCGAGGATCTTCTAACGTGGACTCCAAGTCTCCAGGATCATATTCGTCCAAAAAATCACGCTGCCAAAGGTTTCATTCCGTTTGGACTCTGTTTGATATTCCTTTTCTTTGAAATACTGAAACAGGCAATAAAACAGCAATATGGGTTGGGCCTCCGGTTAATAGGTTAGTCCCAAAAGTAATATAAAAGTGTATAACAAAGCCCGTAATCATTCAAAATAGATAATAAAATATCATGAATGCTTCATAAATTATACACTACAGGAATCCGCTACTTTGCCGTCTGCCACGGCGGACGGCAAAGGCATGAATGGCGGACGACAAAGGTTTTTGCCGTCCGCCACGGACGGCAACAGGCTCCGGCAAAGTAAGGTCCGGTAAAGAACTACTTTTCCGTCTGCTTTTGGTGGCTGACGGCAAAGGGGCCTTTGCCATTAGCAGCAGACGGCAAAAATTGCGCTGTTAGTCCGTTAGATGGCTAACGGCAGGCCTTTGCCGTCCGCCGCTGACGACAAAATTTGTCCTGCCTTTGCCGTCCGTCGTATGATGTCAGCTAGACGTCACTACACGGCAGGCCTTTGTCGTCCGCCGCTGACGGCAAAATTGTTCACTCTTTGCCGTCTGCCACTATAGGCAAACTGACCAAATGGGTCAGCTCCCAGGAAGCACAGTTGGCTGCCACATGTCAACAACTGTATTGGGCCGCCGTCATACCAAACATACTGAACCCATCCGTGCTGATGCCGACTCGAGGATACCTCGGATCTGCCGCTTTGTCAGCATGTAATTCATCAAACTTTTTCCACGCAACACCATCCGATGTGTGTACCATCATCAGATTCCCATTTGCATCTAGTTTGGTTCTTTTGCCAGTTTTGTGCCATGTCATTTGTCTGGCCATCTCTTTGGCCATGAAAAGACGTTGAAGTCTTGGTACGATTGGCATATACCGAAGAACACTAACGGGGATTTTGGTGTGTGTCTTCTCACCCATACCATTGTCTACCACAATATACCTGGAAGACTTGCAAATGGGACAATAGTTCAAGTCTGCATAGTCAAGCCTAAATAAGGCACATCCTTTCTCACAGGCATGTATCTTCTCATAGGGCATCTTCAGTGCATGGAGGATTTTGTCCGACTGGTACAGGTTTGCAGGCATTACATGGCCTTTGGGTAGAAAGCGTCCAAATACTGTCGTAATTGCGTCGTAGCATTCTCTTCCCAAGTTGAACAGAGCCTTCAGAGCCATTACTTGTGAGATGGCATCCAACTGACGAAGCTCAGTGTGCTCGTGGAGCGGACGTTTTGAAGACTCCAACATTTAGAATTGATATATATATATATATATATATATATATATATATATATATATATATTAGTAAATGATAAGTTGATGCTATTTTGCTTAGTCACATGGGCTTGCATTTTCTTTTTCTTTTTACATTGTACAGAGGATCTCCTTATGCAATTTTCCTCTTCATACAATTGTTTGTGTTTCGGTTATCTCCACGTAGTTTCTCCATTTTAAAATAAGTGTCGTGATTTTAGTTCAAGTTTAAACTAAAACCACAACACTTATTTTCAAACGGAGGGAGTATTATTTTAGTTTGGCCAACATTTTTGTTGTGCGAGTGCCCAACAATTTCTTGCTTTGTTTGTTTTTACTACATGTTGCTGGTCCATCATGGAATATTGAATTCCGTAGCTTTTGTTCTTTGAGAAAGTCTAACTCTATTCTATAACTACTCTCTCACAGTATATTATGTAGCTAATATACCCTTGTGTAAAAATGGAATGAAAATCTAATACTATATAGGAGTGAATAAATGCAATAGTAAAAAATTATATTCACTTTCACTTCATATAAGTTACTGCCGGCTAAGCATCCCACCCGAAAAAGAAATAAATGCCAGAAAGAAAAATAAACAAATGTTTCTAAAAAAATGCTAGAAAGTGCTTATGCGCTTTCCGTGTGTTCCGTGTGGCCTCTCGAGTCTGTCCGATGCAGTCGCAAGAGAGCAGCATGTGACACATGGGATCGGGGGAAGCAGTGTGAAGTGACACAATTTTAGGCCCTGTTTGTTTGGGCTTTTGCTTCTGCTTTCGCAGCTTTTTCACTTTGGCCAAAAAGCTATAAAAGCTCCTAAATAGATGCTTTTGGAGCTTTTATGGCTTTTGAAGCTCAAATAGGTTATATTGATTCATCAAAAGCCAAAAAACTTTAAAAACACCTATTTAGAAGCTTTTATGACTTTTTGGCCAAAGTGAAGAAGCTGCAAAAGCAAAAGCAAAAGCCAAACAATCAGGGCCTAATTTGCAAAAGCTAAAGCCAAACAATCAGGGCCTAATTAATCTAGTAGTAGTAGAATTTTGCATCTGTACGGCTGTAGTACTTCCATTCATCCCTTTTTCAATTCTTTTCTCCTGATGACGTGAACCCATTTCCCATTCTCGTTCTCCTCTCGTTCATTTTTCTCTTTTTCTTCACTGATCTAGGGATTCATCCACAATTCGTTGCTAGATCCAGAATGAGAAGGACGTGGTGAGTAGGATTTGCGGCAGTGTCGTGGTTACAGGCTCTCGGCGGCGGCCAGTCCTCCACCTCGACCACACGTGCCTGCTACTCGCCGGCGCCGTCGATTGGATGGTTGTGGAGTTCGCGCCCCTTGAACCTGAGCGGTGGCTCTCCTCCAAGTAATCTCTCCTCTTCCCCTCCTTCTCCCTCCTTCCCAGATGCTTGGTCTGCTAGGATCCAGCAATCGCATGGATTTTGGATTCTTAATGAGAAATCGGCTAGTGGTCTCCTGTTATCCCCTTCCTGCAGCTAATGGAGATTTTTTCAGGTGGAGATAAGGAGATGCTTATGGTCTCCTGACCTTTCTCTGTCTTCTTTTTTTTTCTTTGCACGGTTTCTTCTTACTCATAATTTTCATGCTCGCCAGATGCAGAGGGTGTTCTCTGGTGAGGTACTACTTAGAAGCTGGGAAGGGCAAATGCAGAGTGGTGACCAATATGCGCGTGGAGTTTTTTTAGGATCAAGCGAGCAAAGACTTGCCTCAATTTATGTTAGGTTGCTCATATCCCCCTGCCTTTTTGCTTACCTTGCGTTGTTTTGGGGAATTAACTTTTTTCCAGTTGACATTCTGCCAAACTTAGATCATCTCTTCATCTTAGATTGTCTCTTCAACACATCCGTATTAATTATATGAAGTTCCATATAGCAAAAGGTGCTCAATACTTCATTGTTTTGCCTACTACCTATAACACCTATAATCTTTCAATAACTCATTGTCTTGTCTGTACTTGTTAACATTTATATACGTGAATACACATACATTTTTTCGGTTGAGGAGGCTATGTTGATGCCTATTTGTTAGAGAGACTATTCGTGAGAGTGATGAGAGTGTTAGTGCGAGAGATATTAGTAATCGCTATTTAGGTGGAATTTATCTGTGAACTTTCTCTAGAACGATCAAATATAGTACTCCCTCCATTTCTAAATATATTTTTTAGAGGTTCCAATATGGACTACATACGGAGCAAAATGAGTGAATCTACACTCTAAAATATGTCTATATAAATCTGTATGTAGTCTGTATTGAAATCTCTAAAAAGGCTTATATTTCGAAATGGATGGAGTATGTAGCTATGTGAAAATATCCATGCTTCAAATTTTTGATAGAAGAGAGATAAAAATATCCAGGGATAATAAATAACTAATAAAAAAAGTAATATTTTGTGGAAAGATCAGACATGTATATATCGACTCTATGTAATTGCACATGCATTGCCTATGCAAAATTCTAGTTTTGTTGACTTGATGAACTACATTGTAAATTAGAATATCTCTTTATAAACAATATTCTTTGCGGCAACTTCAGTTTCATTCAGCACCTTCAATCGTTCCTTGTTTATCACTCTTTATAATGCCACATACAGTTGTCCATGGCAGAATGCTTCCTTAGGCAAATATATTCCTAGCTTGTTGTTGCAAGGATGTTGTTGTCGTTGAGAATTATTTGCAGTTCTTTGACGATGTTGGGGTCCACTGTTGATTTATTATCATTGCATCTTGACGCACTTATCCTGTTTGCCACCTAATTTATGTTATTATAGATGTACAGCTATGTGAACCGAGGTTTATCTGCACCTTCAGGTAAAAGAGTTCCGATGTGGTGGTAGTTTTGTCCATGCAAACGAAAAACAGAATGTCCTTTGTGAGTGTTCATTTACTTGTCCACAACTCCTCACATCGATGTGAATGATACCATTGAGTTGTATGACCTTATAATCCTGCCCTTCACTTCTTAAGGGGTTTCTGAGGTATGGTGGAGGCTCTCTTAGTGGTGGCAGATTAATTTTTCCCTGTTTGCAGCATATTCCAAAAGAGGGTGTCGTAGTTCCTTTGTTGAATTTAATCTTTCTTCACACCATAGCAATATTTGCAATATTAGCATTTGTATGTTGGCCTTCCGAAGTTCCGTGCCTTTCTATTAGTACTTGTTGAGGTTGTGGTTCTGTTGTTGTCTCCAACATTGACTCTAGTGTTAATTTTGTTGCTTTCGCTTCTTGCACGCTTCAATTCCTTATCTTCTTTATCATTATCCTTTCTCAATTGTTTAGGAGCCTCTGTGTTCATATTTCTTCTTCCCTCTGCAGTCCTTGTCCGCTTTGTGCTCCTTGAGTTTAGAGCTTGATCTTTCTTTCTTTTTGTATGGTGAGCTGCTAGTGCTGACGTATGTTGGACTGTCATCTCTGCAAATTTGATTTTGTCAGTGACATATAAAGTTTTCTTAATAGTGTTTTGCCACTGCAGACATGTATGTGCATTTGGAGATATAGAGACTAATAATGAAGGTGTCACATACAGTACATCTGGAGATCAATATTGTTATCCGGTATGGCACTATAAATCAGTAAGTGTTCAATAGTGTTATTCTTTTTGTAGCTTTCACACTACTGTCATGGCAGTGTGTGGATGCATAGAAAAAAATCATGGTGTACAGTTCAGTCTCAGAAGAGTTTTGACATCGAAGATTAGAAGAAAGGTTGAGCTGAGACCAAATGCTGACACACGTGAAGAACAACATGAGGATATTACCCGAGGTTGATGGTGTTGATGTCGTGTCTTCAGTTTGTTGGATGTTCTTTGTGCCTTCGATCATTTGGGCATCGTGGGCGTATATTGGATGCAAGTTGATAGAGTTGTTTCCATGCCTTCGATTTGTCAGCCGTCTTGTGTGTCTGATTGTCCTAACATGTTGAAAAAAGAGCTATTGAGAAAGTGCATCATGGGTCAGACTCAAGAGTTGAATGTCGTCTTGTGAAGTTAATGTTGAATGATGATTGTGTCATATAAGCAGAAGGGATGAGCGTGTAACCATACATCTTGTTCTATGAGACTATGATCTAACAATTTTACTGAAGTATCCTGAGAAGAATGGATTAGTATTGTGTAGATTATCTGAGGACAATCTTTTTCTGGAAATATGTTGGATGTTAAGGAAGTTAAAAATAATTTGCAGATTAAAAAGAGGAAATACATAGTACTTTGATGCTTAATAAATAAATAGAAAAAGGAAATTAAAGGTTGCTTAGTTCGCGTGGGAATTGTGTTGTTCTTTTTGTAGCTTTCACACTACTGTCATGGCAGTGTGTGGATGCATAGAAAAAAATCATGGTCTAGTTCAGTCTCAGAAGAGTTTTGACATCGAAGATTAGAAGAAAGGTTGAGCTGAGACCAAATGCTAACACACGTGAAGAACTACATGAGGATATTACCCGAGGTTGATGGTGTTGATGCCGTGTCTTCAGTTTGTTGGATGTTCTTTGTGCCTTCGATCATTTGGGCATCGTGGGCGTATATTGGATGCAAGTTGATAGAGTTGTTTCCATGCCTTCGATTTGTCAGCCGTCTTGTGTGTCTGATTGTCCTAACATGTTGAAAAAAGAGCTATTGAGAAAGTGCATCATGGGTCAGACTCAAGAGTTGAATGTCGTCTTGTGAAGTTAATGTTGAATGATGATTTTGTGATATAAGCAGAAGGGATGAGCGTGTAACCATACCTCTTGTTCTATGAGACTATGATCTAACAATTTTACTGAAGTATCCTGAGAAGAATGGATTAGTATTGTGTAGATTATCTGAGGACAATCTTTTTCTGGAAATATGTTGGATGTTAAGGAAGTTAAAAATAATTTGCAGATTAAAAAGAGGAAATACATAGTACTTTGATGCTTAATAAATAAATAGAAAAAGGAAATTAAAGGTTGCTTAGTTCGCGTGGGAATTGATAAATCTTGGACTCCTTCGCTGACTTGTAGACGTACGCGAGCTTCAGTCCGACTCCTTTTCTCGTACATGGTCATGACTCTTGCTAGACCTTTTTTAGTTAATGATGACTCTTGCGCCTAGCGTAATTACATCAGATGCAAGTCTTGCCGTGCATAAGCTTGTATACACGTGACAACATGGCAGTTCAATATATTGAGACGTCCATGTTAATATGTTACATAAAATCTTTTATATCTCAGCCATTATTTTCTTGATCAAACGGTGTAAATAATATTAGCATATGTGGACGAACATGATGGCTTATTTGTCTTCTATCTTAATTATATAATAGATAGATAGATGATAGGTCCTAATCCCACCCGAGTATGTGTAGATTGGGTTCATTTTCCCATGCTATGCCCCGGATCCGACGCAAAATTACGGCAGCACCTCCCCGCTGTTCTCCTGATACATGTCTCTGCAATAAACAGAGAGGATGTGTACCCGGAGAACAACAGAGGAGGCACTGACGAAATCTATGCATCGGATCCGGAGCAAAGCATATGGGAAAACTAACCCAATCTACACATACTCGGGCTGTCCATGGATAGCGTTGGACAATTCGAAAGAACCAAGGTTATAAATATGCAAATGCATGCATATTTATAACTATGACGCTTTCGAACGGGGGACACATATTGGTTACGCATACTGATGATTCAAGACACATATATAGCTAGCTATAAAATTTCATCGGCATGAACACCGGAACAGAGCAAATAATTAATGGGGGAGGAGGACATGTCATTTGTGCTCACCCACGAACGAAGGGGCAGAGCTCGTAAAATGCACGACGAGGTCGTCGAACACCAAACGTCGCAGCAATGAAACAACTGCACATTTAAATCTACCCGATCAACACAATTATATATGATGTTTTTCATAACAAAATCGAAAAATATAAGACCTAACTAATAATTCTTCTAGTTCTTCTTCTACTTCTTCTACTTCTTTTCTTCTTCTTATTTTTTCATCTTTTTTCTACTTCTTTTCTTTTCTTCCTTTCTTCTTCTTCTACTTATTTTCTTCTTTTTCCTTTTTCATCTTTTTCTACTTCTTTTCTTTACTTATTGTTCTACTTCTTCTACTACTTCTACTTCTTCTACTTCTTCTAATTCTTTTCTAACACTAACACTAACACAATCTAGCACTAACAATTAAACAGCAAACAAAATGAAAAAAAGTAGTCCCTCACCGGAGCAATGGGACAGTCGGCGGGGGCGGTGGCGGGGGGGGGGGGCACCGGGCGGTGGGGGAGGGGGCGGGGGCAGCGGGTGGCGGGGCGACGAGGCGTCGGGTGGCGGGGCGACGAGGCGTCGGCGGGTGGGGTGGGGGCGGAGGGGTTGTCGGGCGACAGGGCAAGCAAGGGCGGTGGCGGGGCGGCGCCGGGAGGCGGAGGGGTGGTGGGGCGACGGGCCAAGCGGGTGCGGGGGCGGGTGCGGCGCCGGGCGGCGGGGGCGGTGCCGTGTGGTGGGGCGGGGGGCGAGGGCGACGCCGGGTGGCGGGGTCGGCAGTGGGTGGGGATCTGGTGGCGGGGCATCGGGGAGAAGAGAGGGAGAGAAGAGAGAGTAATTAACGGGCGGGGGGGGGGGGGGGCGGTGGCGGTCGTTAGTTAGTCTGCTCTTTGCCGTTTTCCGATCTTTGCCGTCCGCCTTTATCTCCCTTTGCCGTCTGCTAGCAGACAGCAAAGAGGTGGGGCGTTAAGTTTTTTCTAAACTGGCAGGGGTGGGGGGTGGGGGCCACCTCTCTCTTTGCCGTCAACTGACTGACGGCAAAGAGCCGGCCGATGGCAAAGGCCTCTTTTGCCGTCTGCTTTTCGGTAGCTGATGGCAAAGAGCTTCTTTGCCGTCCGCTAGCAGACGGCAAAGAGCTGGCAGATGGCAAAGTAGCTGATTCCAGTAGTGATAGATACGTTGGAGACGTATCAGCATCCCCAAGCTTAATTCCTACTCGTCCTCGAGTAGGTAAATGATAAAGAAAGAATTTATGAAGTGTGAATGCTAGAAGGTGCACAAGTTTGATCAATGATAATTTCAATCACCTTTTCTAGCACGATAATATGTCATAACAGTAGTTCATCTCATAAAACTTCTCACGATAAAGTAACAAGCAATTCACATGTCAAAGCATAGACCATCAACTTTCTTGAAAACTAGCAAACTTCATTCTTAGTCATCAAACAATTGCAATTCATCTTATTTTCAGGAATAACAAACTCCACATACTCAACTATCATATAGTCTTCTACAATTGCTAACACTCACACAATATTAATGGTTATGGAGTTTCAATCGGACACTGAGAAAGATAGGGGCTTATAGTGATGCCTCCCAATGTATTCACCTTTGGGTGATGTCAACAATAATAGTTCATGCTAACTTATATCAAATTGGGTATATATATCAGGATCTTCCCAACACGAGGTGCTTGCCAAAGGATAAAATGAAGAAGGGAAAGGTGAAGATCACCTTGACTCTTGCATAAAATCAAAGACATAAAGTAAAAGATAGGCCCTTCGCAGAGGGAAGCAGAGGTTGTCATGCGCTTTTAGGGTTGGATGCACAAAATCTTAATGTGAAAGAATGTCACTTTATATTGCCACTTGTATATGGACCTTTATTATGCAGTCCGTCGCTTTTATTGCTTCTATAACAAGAGATCATATAAAGCTATTTTCTTCACGCCAAAAGATCATACATATTTAGAGAGCATTTTTTATTGCTTGCACCAATGACAACTTACTTGAAGGATCTTACTCAATCCATAGGTAGGTATGGTGGACTCTCATGGCAAAACTGGGTTTAAGGATATTTGGAAGCACAAGTAGTATCTCTACTTGGTGCAAGGAATTTTGGCTAGCATGAGGGGGAAAGGCAAGCTCAACATGTTTGAATGATCCATGACAATATACTTTAACTGAGATGTCGGAAAACATAACCCATCACGTTGTCTTCCTTGTCCAACATCGACTCTTTAGCATGTCATACTTAATGAGTGCTCTCAATTATAAAAGATGTCTAGGATAGTGTATTTATATATGAAATCTCTTTTCCTTCAATATTCTTTCATGAATTGTTCAAATGACAAATACAGTGCTTGCTAACCTTCAATAAATTTACAACCTCTACTTCTTAGATGTGAAGTCATTACTCCCCATGGGATAAGCAAATGAGACATATATAATTTCAGATTTATGACAATCAAGTCATTCAACAATTTACTCATAGGATATAAGTGAAGCACACGAGTAAATGAAAAACTACTCCAAAAATATATAAGTGAAGATCAATGAGTAGCTAAATAATTACGTAACTATGTGAAGACTCTCTCTCATTAAAGAATTTCCGATCTTGGTATTGTATTCAAACAACAGGCAAAACAAAATAAAATGACATTGGAAGGATAGCACAACTCATGTGAAGAATCAAAAACTTAGGCTCAACCGATACTAACCGATAGTTGTTGGAGAAGAAAGGTGGGATGCCTACCGGGGCATCCCCAAGCTTAGATGCTTGAGACTTCTTGAAATATTATCTTGGGGTGCCTTGGGCATCCCCAAGCTTGAACTTTTATGTCTCCTTAATTTCGCTCGTATCATGGTTTCTCTTTTTATCAAAAGCGATGAACGAAGACGGAAGAGGGGATGCCATCCAGGGCATCCCCAAGCTTAGGCTCTTGGTTGTCCTTGAATATTACCTTGGGGTTCCCTGGGCATCCCCAAGCTTAGGCTCTTGCCACTCCTTATTCCATAGTCCATCGAATCTTTACCCAAAACTTGAAAACTCCACAACACAAAACTCAACAGAAAACTCATAAGCTTCATTAGTATAAGAAAATAGATCACCACTTAGGTACTGTAGTAAACTCATTATAAATTCATATTGGTGTAATATCTACTGTATTCCAACTTATCTATGGTTCATACCCTTCGATACTACTGTAGTAATCTGTCAAAAACAGAACAGTCTGTAGTAATCTGTATCAAACGTATACTTCTAGAACTCCAAAAATTCTACCAACTTAGGAAGTCCTAAGAAATTTGTGTACCAATCCATAGCAACAAGAATCAGATCAGGAGCACGTTTCTGTGAATTAACAAAATTAAATTACTGGGTGCAAAAGTTTCTGATTTTCAGCAGGATCAACACAACTATCACCGTAAGCTATCCTAAAGGTCTTACTTGGAAATTTATTGAAACAAAAGCTATAATACATGATTAATACAGTAGCATAATCATGTGAACATACAAAAACAGTAAGGATAAATATTGGGTTGTCTCCCAACAAGCACTTTTCTCTAATGCCTTTCTAGCTAGGCATGATGATGACAATGATGCTCACATAAAAGATAAGAATTGAAACATAACGGGAGCATCATGAGGCATATGAATAGCACATCTAAGTCTAGCCCACTTCCTATGCATAGGGATTTTGTGAGCAAACAACTTATGGGAACAATAATCAACTAGCATAGGAAGGTAAAACAAGCATAGCTTCAAAATTTTAAGCACATAGAGAGGAAACTTGATATTATTGCAATTCCTAAAATCATATATTCCTCCCTCAAAATAATTTTCAGTAGCATCATGAATGAATTCAACAATATAACCAGCACCTAAATCATTCTTTTCATGATCTACAAGCATAGAATTTTTACTACTCTCCACATAAACAAAATTCTTCTCATTCGGAATAGTGGGAGTATCATAAGAGACTTGAACACTAAAAATTGTTTCCACATTGAAAGAGTAATGTTCAGAAAAAGGGTAATCATAATCATGACAAGATATATAAATATAATCATTTCTACTTTTTATAGCATAAGTTTCATCACAATAATCATCATAAGTAGCAACTTCGTTCTCATCATAATCGATTGAAACCTCTCCCAAGATAGTGGAATCACTAAATAAAGTTGACACTCTTCCAAATCCACTTTCATATTCATCACAATAAAATTCAACATCCTCCAAAATTGTGGGATCACTACTTCCTAAAGTTGACACTCTTCCAAACCCACTTTCATCAATATAATCATCATAGGTAGGAGGCATGCTATCATCATAACAACTTTGCATATCAAAACTTGGGATGCTAAAAATATCATCTTCATTAAACATAGCATCCCCAAGCTTGGGACAAACATTAATTTCAGCAAATATATTCTCAAATATGTCATCCTCATAAAACATAGCTTCCCCAAGCTTGCGCCTTTTCATATCATAAGCATAATCACTCTCATCATTAATAATATGGATAGCACCAGTAGTATAGCAATTATCATCATCACAATGAGTAGTAGGAGCAACATCATTTGGGAGGGATACCTTTTTACCTTTGTTGCCCCTTCTTTTCCTTTTCTTTTTCACATTATGTGTGGGTTCAACCTTCCTCTTTGAGCTCCTTATTGACGAGATTGGTTGAATAGAAAGCTCCTCCTCGTTACCTGATTCATCATAAGAAATAATAGGAGGATATTGGGAAGTCTCTTCCCTTTCATTAGTATTCTCATTATCTTCTATTTGCTTTCTTTTCTTTAGGTAATTGGAAATATAAGGATTTTCAATGCAATTCTCCGCACAAAACATATAAATCTTTTTTCTAGATCAATATCAAGGAAATGCTCAAGATTAAATTCTGGAATAGGCTTAGTTAAACGTTTCAACTCTTCATAACCCAAAAGCAAACTAAGTTCATTATAATGTGCAAGGGAAATCAACTCATCACAATTTTTTGACACGATTCGGTCATGAAACAATTTGCATTGGAGATGTAAATGACCATGTTCATTGGAAACTTCACAAGTACGGCAAAGGAATTTTAAATTTTCAGCACTCACATCTAGCCTTTCTTGCAACCATTTAGTTTCCAAATGCTTATGCCTCTTGCAATATATATCTTCTCTATTTGGTGTGTTCATGCAAACCTGCACTCCACAAAAGTTGACATGCTCATAAGAGATATTTTCATCATGACTAGAGCAATCATCATTAATACTATGGATATTCAAGGAGTTTAAACTAACAACATTGCAATCATGCTCATCATTCAAAGATTTAGTACCAAGCATTTTAATGCACTCTTCTTCTAGCACTTGAGCACAATTTTCCTTTCCATCAAACTCACGAAAGATATTAAGAAGACAAAGTGTATGAGACAAACTCAAATCCATTTTTTTGTAGTTTTCTTTTATAAAGTAAACTAGTGATAAAACAAGAAACAAAAAGATTCGATTGCAAGATCTAAAGATATACCTTCAAGCACTAACCTCCCCGGCAACGGCGCCAGATAAGAGCTTGATGTCTACTACACAACCTTCTTCTTGTAGACGTTGTTGGGCCTGCAAGTGCACAGGTTTGGAGGACAGTAGCAAATTTCCCTCAAGTGGATGACTTAAGGTTTATCAATCCGTAGGAGGCGTAGGATGAAGATGGTCTCTCTCAAGCAACCCTGCAACAAAATAAAAAAGAGTCTCTTGTGTCCCCAACACACCCAATACAATGGCAAATTGTATAGGTGCACTAGTTCGGCGAAGAGATGGTGATACAAGTGCAATATGGATAGTAGATATAGGTTTTTGTAATCTGAAAATATAAAAACAGCAAGGTAACTAATGATAAAAGTGAGCGTAAACGGTATTGCAATGATAGGAAACAAGGCCTAGGGTTCATACTTTCACTAGAGCAAGTTCTCTCAACAATAATAACATAGATAGATCATATAACAATCCCTCAACATGCAACAAAGAGTCACTCCAAAGCCACTAATAGCGGAGAACAAACGAAGAGATTATGGTAGGGTACGAAACCACCTCAAAGTTATTCTTTCGGATTGATCTATTCAAGAGTTCGTACTAGAATAACACCTTATGATACAAATCAACCAAAACCCTAATGTCACCTAGATACTCCATTGTCACCTCAAGTATCCATGGGCATGATTATACGATATGCATCACACAATCTCAGATTCATCCAACCAACACAAAGTACTTCAAAGATTGCCCCAAAGTTTCTACCGGAGAGTCAAGAAAACATGTGCCAACCCCTATGCATAGGTTCATGGGCAGAACCCGCAAGGTGGTCACCAAAACATACATCAAGTGGCACGTGATATCCCATTGTCACCATAGATAAACACGGCAAGACATACATCAAGTGTTCTCAAAGTAAAGACTCAATCCGATAAGATAACTTCAATAGGGAAACCCAATTCATCATAAGAGAGTAGAGGGGGAGAAACATCATAAGATCCAACTATAATAACAAAGCTCGTGATACATCAAGATCGTGCCATAGAGAGAACAAGAGAGAGAGAGATCAAACACATAGCTACAGGTACATACCCTCAGCCCCGAGGGTGAACTACTCCCTCCTCGTCATGGAGAGCGCCGGGATGATGAAGATGGCCCCCGGTGATGGGTTCCCCCTCCGACAGGGTGCCGGAACGGGCTCCCGAGAGGTTTTTGGTGGCTACAGAGGCTTGCGGCGGCGGAAATCCCGATCTATCTTGATATTCGATGTTTTTAGGGTACATAGGCTTATATAGGCAAAAGAAGTCGGTTGTGAGGTGCTCGAGGGGCCCACGAGACAGGGGGGCGCTCCCTCCTATCTCGTGGCCTCCTCGAGGATCTTCTGACGTGGACTCCAAGTCTCCAGGATCATATTCTTCCAAAAAATCACGCTGCCGAAGGTTTCATTCCGTTTGGACTCCGTATGATATTCCTTTTCTTCAAAATACTGAAACAAGCAATAAAACAGCAATATGGGCTGGTCCTCCGGTTAATAGGTTAGTCCCAAAAGTAATATAAAAGTTTATAACAAAGCCCATAATCATTCGAAACAGATAAAAAATAGCATGAATGCTTCATAAATTCTATATACATTGGAGACGTATTAACCATCATCGCCAACTCGTTTTTTTATAAGGGTACAGATGATAAGTTTGCTGACTACTAAACTAAAGTGGAATTTTTCCTTGTTATACAAATAAATTAAGGTGATTGTTTATCATACGGGTAAGGTTGGATGAAGGGTGGTAGGAATAAATGCTCTGCCTAGAGCATGTGTGTGTGAGATGGAGTCTTAGTGTGTGTGGTGTGTGTGTGAGAGAGATAGAGAGAGAGATGGAGTCTTAGTGTGTGTGTGTGTGAGAGAGAGAGAGATGGATTCTTAGTGTGTGTGTGTGTGTGTTTGTGTGTGTGTTTGTGTGGGTGGGTGGGTGTGCGTGTGTGTGTGTGTGTGTGTCGTGCGGTCCTCGGTGGCGGATGCAATTTAAGTGTGCATGGCTTCATCATAGAGAGGTGATCTGTATGGCAGAAGCCACCAACGATGGGGTGCGAGAGAGAAAATGCCCGTAGAGAGGGAAGAGAAGGTGTGTGCGCGTGAGAGGAGTCGACATCGAGAGAACGTGTTTGTTTGAGAGACACCGAGGAAGACTACTATATATCAATGGTGCATGTAGGCGGGAATTAAACAAAGGGATGGTCTTATTGGTTTCGGGGATATAGGGGAAGAGTGAGAGGGGGGTAGCTAGAAGGAGATTGTTAAGTGTGAGTGTGTGTTTTACCCATCCAGGCGGAAGTTATGTGCACACAGGAAGAGAACGATTCGATGTGGCGTTAGGGTTGAGGGTAATTAACTACGTATGGAGACATAGAGACCTTGAACGTGCATGTGTGAGAGGTATACATGTATACGTGGGATGTGTGTGTGTGAGCGCGCGCATGATCGAGATAAAAGAAAGAAGACATAAGTCATAAGATCAATGATATGGGAGAGACGGATCGGTATGACAATATGCAGGCATGTGAGAATGCAGGGAAGAAGGCCCGACAATTGAGCATGTGTTTTTGTCTTTATGAGATAGTGGCGTGGGCTGGAGCATGCATCTATGGCGAGCAGAGGGAGTGAGGCACAACAATTGTGCAAAAGAGGTCAACCTATAAATGCATATGTATGGAGAGACATATATAGTGTGGGTGATAGGAAGCAATACTCCCTGCGAGAAAGAAATGTTGACGGAGAAACTACAGATAGATACAGAGATGGAGATGCTAGCTAGAGGGACATCCGCTAGTTAGAGTGTTGGAGATGACCGCCGAGTGGTATAGAGGGTGAAGTTACATATGTTTGTGTGAGAGAAAGATAAAAAGAGGGCACTTGACTGCATGTAGAGAGAAACATATGTAGTGTGCATGATAGGAAGCAAGAGTGAGGGCGAGAAAGAAGATTGATGGAGAAACGGATAAATAGAAAGATAAAGATGCTAGCTAGTGTGCGTTAGAGATAGGAGTCGAGTGGATCAGAAGGCTGAGTTATGTGTGTGGGTGTGAGAAAGATAGAGAGAGGGTGCATGTGAGTAACATACAAACAAATATCAGAGAGAAATGAGATCCTGAGAGACTGAGTTTTGTGTCTGCGAGAGAGAAAGATATTTCACAATGAGAGTGATAGCTAGAGAGACATATGAGGGAAAGCAAGATATCTCTAGGGAGAGAGTGTGTGTGTGAGCGACATACAAGAGAACAGTGGAGAAATATGAGACCCTGGGAGACAGAGTTTGTGTTTGTGTGTGAGAAAGATATATTTAAGAGGAAATAGTCGTAGGTTCTCATATCTAAGGAGCGAAAGACATCTCTGTATGAGGGGTGTGCAAGTGGCACACAGGGGAATAGTAGAGAGAAATGAGACCCCGGGAGACAAAGTTTTGTGTTTGTGTGTGTGAGAGAGATTCCACATGGAGAATCATAGTTAGAGACACATAGCAGGGAGTGAGATATACTTAGAGAGAGATAGAGTGATGAAGGTCTAGGGAGAGAGTACGTCAGTGTGTTACAAAGATAAAAGATCATTGTCGACATACGGTTAGCACGAGAGATGTTGGGGAACATAGCAGAAATTCAAAAAATTTCCTACGTGTCACCAAGATCTATCTATGGAGAGACTAGCAACGAGGGGAAGGAGAGTGCATCTACATACCCTTGTAGATCGCTAAGCGGAAGCGTTCAAGTGAACGGGGTTGATGGAGTCGTACTCGTCGTGATTCAGATCACTGATGATCCTAGTGTCGAACGGACGGCACCTCCGCGTTCAACACACGTACAGCTCGACGATGTCTCCCACGCCTTGATCCAGCAAGGAGAGAGGGATAGGTTGAGGAAGACTCCATCCAGCAGCAGCACAACGGCGTGGTGGTGATGGAGGAGCGTGGCAATCCTGCAGGGCTTCGCCAAGCACCTACGGGAGAGGAGGAGGTGTCACGGGAGGGAGGGAGGCGCCAAGGGCTCAGGTCTGGATGCCCTCCCTCCCCTCCACTATATATAGGGGCAGGGGAGAGGGGGGAGGCGCAGCCTTGCCCCCTACTCCAAGAAAAGGGTGCGGCCAAGAGGGGGGGAGGAGTCCATCCTCCCCAAGGCACCTCGGAGGTGCCTTCCCCCTTTAGGACTCTTCCCTCTAGGGTTCCCTAGGCGCATGGGCCTCTTGGGGCTGGTGCCCTTGGCCCATGTAGGCCAAGGCGCACCCCCTACAGCCCATGTGCCCCCCCGGGGCAGGTGGCCCCACCCGGTGGGCCCCCGGGACCCTTCCGGTGGTCCCGGTACAATACCGATGACCCCGAAACTTGTCCCGATGGCCGAAACATGACTTCCTATATATAAATCTTTACCTCCGGACCATTCCGGAACTCCTCGTGACGTCCGGGATCTCATCCGGGACTCCGAACAACATTCGGTAACCACATACAAACTTCCTTTATAACCCTAGCGTCATCGAACCTTAAGTGTGTAGACCCTACGGGTTCGGGAGACATGCAGACATGACCGAGATGTTCTCCGGTCAATAACCAACAGCGGGATCTGGATACCCATGTTGGCTCCCACATGTTCCACGATGATCTCATCGGATGAACCACGATGTCAAGGACTCATCAATCCCGTATACAATTCCCTTTGTCTAGCGGTATGGTACTTGCCCGAGATTCGATCGTCGGTATACCGATACCTTGTTCAATCTCGTTACCGGCAAGTCTCTTTACTCGTTCCGTAACACATCATCCCGTGATCAACCCCTTGGTCACATTGTGCACATTATGATGATGTCCTACCGAGTGGGCCCAGAGATACCTCTCCGTTTACACGGAGTGACAAAATCCCAATCTCGATTCGTGCCAACCCAACAGACACTTTCAGAGATACCCGTAGTGTACCTTTATAGCCACCCAGTTACGTTGTGATGTTTGGCACACCCAAAGCACTCCTACGGTATCCGGGAGTTGCACAATCTCATGGTCTAAGGAAATGATACTTGACATTAGAAAAGCTTTAGCATACGAACTACATGATCTTGTGCTAGGCTTAGGATTGGGTCTTGTCCATCACATCATTCTCCTAATGATGTGATCCCGTTATCAACGACATCCAATGTCCATGGTCAGGAATCCGTAACCATCTATTGATTAACGAGCTAGTCAACTAGAGGCTTACTAGGGACATGGTGTTGTCTATGTATCCACACATGTATCTGAGTTTCCTATCAATACAATTCTAGCATGGATAATAAACGATTATCATGAACAAGGAAATATAATAATAATCAATTTATTATTGCCTCTAGGGCATATTTCCAACAGTCTCCCACTTGCACTAGAGTCAATAATCTAGTTCACATCACCATGTGATTACCACTGACAGGTCACATCACCATGTGACCAACATCCAAAGAGTCTTGGGTTTGATCATGTTGCTTGTGAGAGAGGTTATAGTCAACGGGTCTGAACCTTTCAGATCCGTGTGTGCTTTACAAATCTCTATGTCATCTCCTAGATGCAGCTACCACGTTCTATTTGGAGCTATTCCAAATAACTGTTCTACTTGGAGCTATTCTAAATTGTTGCTCCATTATACGTATCCGGTATCTCTACTCAGAGCTATCCGGATAGGTGTTAAGCTTGCATCGACGTAACCCTTTACGACGAACTCTTTTACCACCTCCATAATTGAGAAAATTCCTTAGTCCACTAGTTACTAAGGATAACTTTGACCGCTGTCCTGTGATCCATTCTTGGATCACTCTTGTACCCCTTGACTGACTCATGGCAAGGCACATTTCAGGTGCGGTACACAGCATAGCATACTGTAGGGCCTATGTCTTAAGCATGGTGGACGACCTTCGTCCTTTCTTTCTATTCTGCCATGGTCGAGCTTTAAGTCTTAACTTCATACCTTACCACTCAGGCAAGAACTCCTTCTTTGACTGATCCATCTTGAACACCTTCAAGATCATGTCAAGGTATGTGCTCATTTGAAAGTACTATTAAGCGTTTTGATCTATCCTTATAGATCTTGATGCTCAATGTTCAAGTAGCTTAATCCAGGTTTTCCATTGAAAACACTTTCCAAATAACCCTATATGCTTTCCAGAAATTCTACGTCATTTCTGATCATTAATATGTCAACAACATATACTCATCAGAAATTCTATAGTGCTCCCACTCACTTCTTTGGAAATACAAGTTTCTCATAAGCTTTGTATACACCCAAAATCTTTGATCATCATCAAAGCATACATTCCAACTCCGAGATGCTCACTCCAGTCCTCAGAAGGATTGCTGGAGCTTTGCATACTTATTAGCATATTTCAAGATAGACAAAACCATCTGGTTGTATCACATACAACCTTTCCTCAAGAATCATCGAGGAAACAATGTTTTGACATCCTATCTGCAAGATTTCATAAATAATGCAGTAATTGCTAATATAATTCCAACAGACTCTTAGCATCGCTACGAGTGAGAAAGTCTCATCGTAGTCAACTCCTTGAACTTGTCAAAAAACATCTTAACGACAAGTCGAGCTTTCTCAATGGTGACACTTACCATCATTGTCTGTCTTCCTTTCAAAATCCATATGTACCTAACAGCCTTACGACCATCAAGTAGTTCTTCCAAAGTCTACACTTTGTTTTCATACATGGATCCTCTCTCGGGTTTTATGGCCTTGAGCCATTTATCGGAATCCGGGCCCACCATCGCTTCTCCATAGCTCGTAGGTTCATTGTTGTCTAGCAACATGACTTCCAAGACAGGATTACGTACCACTCTGAAGTAGTACGCATCCTTGTCATCCTACGAGGTTTGGGAGTGACTTGATCCGAAGTTTCATGATCAATATCATAAGCTTCCACTTAAATTGGTGTAGGTGCCACAGGAACAACTCCCTGTGCCCTGTCACACACTAGTTGAAAAGACGGTTCAATAACCTCATCAAGTCTCCACCATCCTCCCACTCAATTCTTTCGAGAGAAACTTTTCCTCGAGAAAGGACCCGATTCTAGAAACAATCCATATTGCTTTCGGATCTGAATTAGGAGGTATACCCAACTGTTTTGGGTGTCCTATGAAGATGTACTTTATCCGCTTTGGGTTCGAGCTTAATCCTGAAACTTTTTCACATAACCGTCGCAGCCCCAAACTTTTAAGAAATGACAGCTTAGGTTTCTCTAAACCATAGTTCATACGGTGTCATCTCATCGGAATTACGTGGTGCCCTATTTAAAGTGAATGTGGTTGTCTTTAATGCCTAACCCATAAACTATCGTGGCAGTTCGATAAGAGACATCATGGTATGCATCATATCCAATAGGGTGCAACTATGATGTTCGGACACACCATCACACTATGGTGTTCCAGGCGGTATTAATTGTGAAACAATTTCCACAATGTCTTAATTGTGTGCCAAAACTCGTAACTCAGATACTCATCTCTATGATCATATCATAGATATTTTATCCTCTTGTCACAATGATCTTCTACTTCACTCTGAAATTACTTGAACCATTCAATAATTCAGACTTGTGTTTCATCAAGTAAATATTCTCAACATCTACTCGAATCATCTGTGAAGTAAGAACATAACGATATTCACTGCATGCCTCAGCACTCATTGGACTGCACACATCAAAATGTGTTGCTTCCAACAAGTTGCTATCTTGTTCCATCTTACTGAAAATGAGGCTTTTCAGTCATCTTGCCCATGTGGTATGATTTGCATGTCCCAAGTGATTCAAAATCAAGTGAGTCAAAACGGTCCATTTGCATGGAGTTTCTTCATGCATATACACCAATAGACATGGTTCGCATGTCTCAAACTTTTCAAAAACGAGTGAGTCCAAAGATCCATCAACATGGAGCTTCTTCATGCGTTTTAAACCAATATGACTTACATGGCAGTGCCACCAGTAAGTGGTACTATCATTACTATCTTTTGGCATGAAAATGTGTATCACTACGATCGAGATTCAATAAACCATTCAGGTTCAATACTAATCTTGATGGTAGAGGGAGCGTGCGATGTTTGATCACATCAAACTTGGAAACACTTCCAACACATATCGTCAGCTCACCTTTAGCTAGTCTCCTTTTATTTCGTAGCTTTTATTTCGAGTTACTAACACTTAGCAACCGAACCGGTATCTAATACCCTGGTGCTACTAGGAGTACTAGCAAAGTACACATTAACATAATGTATATCCAATATACTTCTATCGACCTTGCCAGCCTTCTAATCTACCAAGTATCTAGGGTAATTCTGCTCTAGTGGTTGTTCCCCTTATTACAGAAGCACTTAGTCTCGGGTTTGGGTTTTACCTTGGGTTTCTTCACTAGAGCAGCAGCTGATTTGCCGTTTCATGAAGTATCCCTTCTTGCCCTTGCCCTTCTTGAAACTAGTGGTTTCACCAACCATCAACAATTGATGCTCCTTCTTGATTTCTACTTTCGCGGTGTCAAACATCGCGAATACCTCAAGGATCATCATATCTATCCCTGATATGTTATAGTTCATCACGAAGCTCTAACAGCTTGGTGGCAATGACTTTGGAGAACCATCACTGTCTTATCTGGAAGATCAACTCCCACTCGATTCAAGTGATTGTCGCACTCAGACAATCTGAGCACAAGCTCAACGATTGAGCTTTTCTCCCTTAGTTTGCAGGTTAAGAAAGTCATCGGAGGTCTTATACCTCTTGACATGGGCACGAGCCTGAAATCCCAATTTCAGCCCTCAAAACATCTCATATGTTTCGCGATGTTTCAAAAACGTCTTTGGTGCCTCAACTCTAAATCGTTTAACTGAACTATCACGTAGTTATCAAAACGTGTATGTCAGATGTTCGCAACAACCACAGACAGCGTTCGAGGTTCAGCACACTAAGCGGTGCATTAAGGTCATAAGCCTTCTATGAAGCAATGAGGACAATCCTCAGTTTACGGACCTAGTCCGCATAATTGCTACTATCAACTTTCAACTAATTTTTCTCTAGGAACATATCTAAACAGTAGAACTATAGCGTGAGCTACGACATAATTTGCAAAATCCTTTTGACTATGTTCAGGATAATTAAGTTCATCTTATGAACTCCCACTCAGATAGACATCCCTCTAGTCATCTAAGTGATTACATGATCCGAGTCAAACTAGGCCGTGTCCGATCATCACGTGAGACGGACTAGTCATCATCGGTGAACATCTTCATGTTGATCGTATCTTCTATACGACTCATGTTCGACCTTTCGGTCTCCGTGTTCCGAGGCCATGTCTGTACATGCTAGGCTCGTCAAGTTAACCCTAAGTGTTTTGCATGTGTTCCGAGGCCATGTCTGTACATGCTAGGCTCGTCAACACCCGTTGTATTTGAACGTCTGAATAAAACACCCGATCATCATGTGATGTTTTGAAACAGCGAACTGTCGCAACGGTGCACAGTTAGGGGAGAACACTTCTTGAAATTGTTGTAAGGGATCATCTTATTTACTACCGTCGTTCTAAGCAAATAAGATGTATAAACATGATAAACATCACATGCAATCAAATAGTGACATGATATGGCCATTATCACTTTGCTCCTTTTGATCTCCATCTTCGGGGCTCCATGATCATCATCGTCACCGGCATGACACCATGATCTCCATCATCATGATCTCCATCATCGTGTCTTCATGAAGTTGCCTCGCCAACTATTACTTCTACTACTATGGCTAACGGTTAGCAATAAAGTAAAGTAATTACATGACGTTTAAGTTGACACGCAGGTCACAAATAAATAAAGACAACTCCTATGGCTCGTGCCGGTTGTCATACTCATCGACATGCAAGTCGTGATTCCTATTACAAGAACATGATCAATCTCATACATCACATATATCATTCATCACATCCTTTGGCCATATCACATCACATAGCATACCCTGCAAAAACAAGTTAGACGTCCTCTAATTGTTGTTTGCATGTCTTACGTGGCTGCTATGGGTTTCTAGCAAGAACGTTTCTTACCTACGCATGAACCACAACGTGATATGCCAATTGCTATTTACCCTTCATAAGGACCCTTTTCATCGAATCCGATCCGACTAAAGTGGGAGAGACAGACACCCGCCAGCCACCTTATGCAACTAGTGCATGTTTGTCGGTGGAACCGGTCTCACGTAAGCGTACGTGTAAGGTTGGTCCGGGCCGCTTCATCCCACGATGCCGCCGAATCAAGATAAGACTAGTAACGGCAAGCATATTGAACAATATCGACGCCCACAACTACTTTGTGTTCTACTCGTGCAAAGAATCTACGCAATATACCTAGCTCATGATGCCACTGTTGGGGAACGTAGCAGAAATTCAAAAATTTTCCTACGAAACACCAAGATCTATCTATGGAGAGACCAGCAACGAGTAGAAAGAGAGTGCATCTACATACCCTTGTAGATCGCTAAGCGGAAGCGTTCAAGTGAACGGGGTTGATGGAGTCGTACTCGTCGTGATTCAGATCACTGATGATCCTAGTGCCGAACGGACGGCACCTCCGCGTTCAACACACGTACAGCTCGACAATGTCTCCCACGCCTTGATCCAGCAAGGAGAGAGGGAGAGGTTGAGGAAGACTCCATCCAGCAGCAGCACAACGGCGTGGTGGTGATGGAGGAGCGTGGCAATCCTGCAGGGCTTCGCCAAGCACCTACGGGAGAGGAGGAGGTGTCACGGGAGGGAGGGAGGCGCCAAGGGCTCAGGTCTGGATGCCCTCCCTCCCCTCCACTATATATAGGGGCAGGGGAGAGGGGGAGGCGCAGCCTTGCCCCCTACTCCAAGAAAAGGGTGCGGCCAAGAGGGGGGAGGAGTCCATCCTCCCCAAGGCACCTCGGAGGTGCCTTCCCCCTTTAGGACTCTTCCCTCTAGGGTTCCCTAGGCGCATGGGCCTCTTGGGGCTGGTGACCTTGGCCCATGTAGGCCAAGGCGCACCCCCTACAGCCCATGTGGCCCCCCGGGGCAGGTGGCCCCACCCGGTGGGCCCCCGGGACCCTTCCGGTGGTCCCGGTACAATACCGATGACCCCGAAACTTGTCCCGATGGCCGAAACAGGACTTCCTATATATAAATCTTTACCTCCGGACCATTCCGGAACTCCTCGTGACATCCGGGATCTCATCCGGGACTCCGAAAAACATTCGGTAACCACATACAAACTTCCTTTATAACCCTAGCGTCATCGAACCTTAAGTGTGTAGACCCTACGGGTTCGAGAGACATGCAGACATGACCGAGATGTTCTCCGGTCAATAACCAACAGCGGGATCTGGATACCCATGTTGGCTCCCACATGTTCCACGATGATCTCATCGGATGAACCACGATGTCAAGGACTCATCAATCCCGTATACAATTCCCTTTGTCTAGCGGTATGGTACTTGCCCAAGATTCGATCATCGGTATACCGATACCTTGTTCAATCTCGTTACCGGCAAGTCTCTTTACTCGTTCCGTAACACATCATCCCGTGATCAACCCCTTGGTCACATTGTGCACATTATGATGATGTCCTACCGAGTGGGCCCAGAGATACCTCTCCGTTTACACGGAGTTACAAAATCCCAATCTCGATTCGTGCCAACCCAACAGACACTTTCAGAGATACCCGTAGTGTACCTTTATAGTCAGCCAGTTACGTTGTGACGTTTGGCACACCCAAAGCACTCCTACGGTATCCGGGAGTTGCACAATCTCATGGTCTAAGGAAATGATACTTGACATTAGAAAAGCTTTAGCATACGAACTACATGATCTTGTGCTAGGCTCAGGATTGGGTCTTGTCCATCACATCATTCTCCTAATGATGTGATCCCGTTATCAACGACATCCAATGTCCATGGTCAGGAAACCGTAACCATCTATTGATTAACGAGCTAGTCAACTAGAGGCTTACTAGGGACATGGTGTTGTCTATGTATCCACACATGTATCTGAGTTTCCTATCAATACAATTCTAGCATGGATAATAAACGATTATCATGAACAAGGAAATATAATAATAATCAATTTATTATTGCCTCTAGGGCATATTTCCAACAAGAGATACCTAAGAGACGATGAACGCGTATAGGTCTAGAGAGATAGTCCTATATAAGCATGAGTGATAGCTATATGAGACGAATATCTGGATTAAAGGGGATTAAAATATTTAAACTGGAGATCACGACATCGATAATATCATAACGCAAATTGGTGTATCAAACATGCATATTCATTTGAATTTGGGCACACGAGTAATGTTATATAGTTTATCAATATTGGTGATCCATAGATTATTTAATTACAAACAATTCATGGTTTATATGCAATTAGTGTCTAAATGGGATTACACTATATGTTGCGTGTGTGAAACATTCACACACTATACATGTTTGAGAAGTAAAAAAATGCATGAAACACACATTAATTGGAGACAGTTAGCGAGGAATGCATACATTGGATTTCAACATAAAGTGGTTTAAAATATTTGAAAATCCAAATTGATGGATATAACCTTATGAATCTGAGATCATGCCATTTGTTAACCATATTTATATATAAATGGTGCTGTGCTTTTGAAAGTATATATAAAAAATGATGTATATAGAATTTAATTCCAATCGAAAATGGATCCCGCTCGAAAAAATAGAATACAAACGGGATTCAACTTGAGTTGGCATGGTAAACGTGCACTCTGCAATATTTGAACGAAGCAGGGAAAGTCACGGTAACCGCCCAAAACCAAAATCTCCGAGATGGAAATGACGACTGCCTATCCCTGCCATGCAAAGCCTATCTGCTGGATTTCTATAGGTTTTCATAGGGGTAGGTTTGTAATTTCACCCAAACGTGACATAACCGCCTCTCACCCGGATTCATACACGGTGGGCGCCAAAACACAGTGTGTCCTCGGCCGAAATCGACTCCCTCCCCGATTCATACACGGTGGGCGCCAAAAACAAACTCTCCTTTTTGACTGTACACAATAGGGCAAAACCCCACTGCAATTTTTATATTATTTAAAAGGACAAAAACAAGAAGGTTCCACTGTACAGAAGGCTTGAGATAAGCCAAAAGAGCCAAAAGGAAGGAAAAGCAAGGAAAAAACTAGCTACTAAGAGTACAACACAACAAACTCTCGTTGGCAAATATTTGGTGTATGCAAGATTACCGTCCTATCCCCAACCGACTAATATTGCTGTGATGTAGGAAATTTGAAATGGGGGCTAAGTTTGTAAATTTCCTCGCATTTGAGACAAGCGTGCCCTGAATACATGGTTCCCCCCTTCCTCTCTACCTCCCTTTTCCCCAGTCGTACTTCATGGGCGCCAAAACACCCTCTCCACCCCAGCCTCCTCCGTCCGCCACCCCATCCACCACCGTCCTCCTCCACCATGCCGGAGCTGATACCTCGACGCCGCCGTCCATTACAAGAGATCGACCTCTCTCATCCACGGCTTCAGACCGGGATCCTTGCATTCCGTCCTCTCGCTTCATCCCCGCCATCGTCCACCTTGCCGGCGCCGCTCCTACGACCATCTCGTCCACCATGCCCCACCGCCACCGTCTACCCTCCTAGATCTGCTTCCATGCCGCCGACATCCATGGCTACCGTAGCACTGTCAAATTCTCAGTAGATGCATACACGGCTCCGCACCAGGGTGGTACTCTTTCATATCTGCTCAACTTATTTATCGCAGCAAGAAAATAGATCACCACTGCTTTACTCTGATTTCTTGTCTTGGTTGTGAAGTTGCCTTTGTCCAGTTTGCACCTTCAGATCCGCCATGGCACGCTCAACACTATATTCCCAATGCTTATGGTTTTCCCCTTCTATATTCCACACTAGTTAAATCACAGTAGACTAAATTTCAAAATTGGGTCAGTCAATTTTTCAGAGCTCGCCGGAGTTCGCCGATGCGAATGAAGGGGCTCGGGTGGTTGTGGGGGGCGATGGTGGGGCCTCGCCGAACGAAGAAAAGTCAACACGGGTGGGGGTCGGAGTGGGGGTGGGGGTGGTGGAGGAACACAGGCGGTGGGGGTCGGTGGTCCGGCCGGTGGCCCGTGCGGTGTTCTGTATGGGAAGAATCAGAGACAAGGAAGAAGAAGGGTTAGGAGACATAGGATCTTCATCCAACTGCCTGAAATGGTCGTGAGACATCAGGGAGTTGCATTCTTAATGTGCTCTGGTTCATCATGTGTGGGCACTGCGCAACCAACATTTTATTATCCAAAATCTGCTTGCTCTTCTTTACCATGTTCCTCTTCCGTTCTTCTTTAATATGTACTCTCTCCGTTCCTAAATACAAGTCTTTGTATAGATTCCATGATGGACTACATATGGAGCAAAATGAGTGAATCTACACTCTAAAATGTATCTGGATACATCTATATGTGATCCATAGTGGAAATCTCTACCAAAACTTATATTTTGGAACGGAGGGAGTATGATAGTAGTATAGTATGTTCCTTGTACTGAAGATGAGCAGGGACATTTGCAGTGTAGAGGTCTATACGGTTGGTTGTGATGGACACTTTTAACTCTTCGGGCCTCTTCGATTCGTAGGATTTTGTAAACATGGGAATAGGATTTGTAGTGGCCTGCCCACTTGAATCCTATAAGGATAGCAAGGAAATGCGGGGAGCTGTGTTGCCTTTGTGAGTTACACTGATATTAACAGTAACGCACCTTCACTTGATGAGAGTTGGTATTCGAAGCCTTTCTAGCCGTACCGGCGATACTAGCACATATATTCCAGCAAGTTCCACTTTGCTGATTTTACTCTGATGCTTAAGGTTTTCCTGTTATATCTACACTATGATCTGTGTAGCTGCTTTGTGTCACACTAGCAGCAGTCCACTCTTGAAGCTAAACACTGCAATGACTTACAAAATTGGCACCAAGGCATTGAGTGCCATTCTGGATGCAATGAAACTCATACGCTCCCCAACTGTTGACTCTTGTTCAGAATATGATCCTAATGACTCTTGTTCAAAATTGCCACATATAGAGAGACAACATGGAATTGCATTTCTTTGGGCACTGTGATTCATCATGAGTGGGCAACCAACATTGGCTGCAATGAAGCAGAACATCAAGAATATGCTTCCTCTTCTGTTCTTTAACATGTTCCTCTTTGTTTATTCTGTATTTAGTACGTACAGTATGTTCCTTGTCAGGAAGGGGCGTAGGGACATTTGCAGTCAACAGCTGATAGAGCTGGCCTGTACGTGATCGATAGGCTTTCAATTACTAACAGCAATACAACACCGTACTTTCAAGCCAGTTCCACTTTCCCGATTTATATATCATGGTTATGGTGTACCCCTGTTATGTACACTATGATCTGCCTAGTTGTTGTGTGCTCTTGTTATCATGCTTTGGCAATAAACTCTCTATACAGTATATTATGAACCTATCATCTGCCAAATATCCTTACTTCTGGAGCCTATTTTTTGTGTACTTGTGCCAGATTATATGAATGCACGCGCCATATTACAGCACACATGAGCTCTCTCATAGGAATCCAGTGATAGCACACAAGTGTTTACAGGGGCGCCCCTATATTAGAATATCATCTGCATTACAAAGATAATCTGATAACTATTTATGTTTTCATGGTTCTCGGATATTATACGTAATTACATTGAATATCAGAATCCATGCATCAGAACAATGACTTACAAAATTGGCACCAAGGCATTGAGTGCCATTCTGGATGCAATGAAACTCATACGCTCCCCACCTGTAGATTCTTGTTCAGAATATGATCCTAATGACTATTCTAACCTCGAGGAATCAAAGGCAGATGGCCTATCATGTTCACCCATCAAGGTGCCCGTTATAATTTGACAAGGTTTTATTGATTGCGCGTATCTTGCATATGTTGTCTTGCATTTCTTCTACTTTGTTGCACCGCCATCTGCTTAGTTTACTCATCATATATGTCGAGATGCCATGCCCATCCATTATCAATACATATTCCATCTGTCATCATACCATGTTTTTCCACTCAAATGTTGTTCTTGTGCATCAGACATCAAAAAGGAAGAGGGTGATTGCCAAACCTGAAGGAGCACCAGCAAAGTCCTTGAAAAATGTGGTTGTGCCGGACAAATCAGACAGCACCCCACTTATATTGGTTGTACAACCAGTGACACAAAACATAGGACCGACTCCAGCAGACTGTACCCATACTTCACTGGCCACACCACTAGCCCCACCACACAGGACCTGCACTCCAGCAAAAGGTATATCGATTTCAGTTGCCATAGCACCAACCGTACCACAGAAAAATCCCACTCCAGCAAAAAGTACAACAAGTCCACCGGCCAAAGACCTATCCCAACTGCAGAGATGGCCAATTCCTGTAGATTGGAACACCATTCCAGTTATTCCCAGTTTAAAAGACAATGCTTTCAATGTTGTTAGGGACTACGTTCGTATATTCCCATCATGGGAAGATTAGAGTGAAGACAAACACCATTTTCACATCTTCCTGTCCCACTTACGTGTAAGTGCTATTATTCATGGTGATTATTTTCCTGTTTTCTGCTGATTGAACACATCGATGATTTACATTACATTGTTGTAAGTAGGCGAGGGTCAATCTGGATGGTCATGACGAGCAAAGCTTGCTTGCGCATTTCAAGGAAGCATTGCAGCAGTATTGGTGTTACCTCAGGAAATCACACTTTGATGGCAAGTCTATAAACAAATTTCCCGTCAAGTCTCCTGTGCTAAATTTAGAAGACATTGAATGGAAAAACCTTTTTATGCACTGGTCTCGTTCCAAGGATGAGGTACTGTCTATGATATCGCATGACAATTTGAACTTCTACTTTTCCACATGTGCCTTACGGATCTTTTTTGCAAGAAATCTGCTCGAAAAAGAATTCTGGTTTGAAAAGAACGACAGGATATCGCAAATATGTTGCCCGCTGCTTTGCTCTTGTTAGTACCTATTGCCTGTATCACTGTACTTGCATACATAACTGGTTCATTATGTGATAGCAGTATGCATGATAGCTTGCTTATCAATTGTTCGCTCCAAATTATCTGATCTGTATGAATGGTTACATTAGTGTAGAATATATCCAATGCCAATGAAATTTTTTAGCTCTGCACTGTTCTTGTAAGTACCTACTGTCCTTTATCAGTGTACTTATATTGACAGGTAGTTGTTCTTGTACCATCACTCTGCAGCTTATTTTCCTTTGCCCTCCATTTTCTACACATAAGATCTATATCTACTCTTACCATAAGGTTGTATAACACCGATGGCACTGAAGAAGTTTAGCTCTGCATCGCTCTTAGCTGTACCTTTTACCTGTATCGTTGTACTTACATTTATAGCTACTTGGTTATGTAGCATCACTCTTCATCTTATCTTAAATACTCTCCATTTTTTCTTATATTGTCACATCTATATTTACTCTTAACAAAATATATAATAATGGCAATGCTTATGCAGAAGATTCTGTGGTAAACTTCTTAAATTGCCCCCCATCAGAATGGACAAGGGATTTATAGAGCCTGCCTTCACCAATAATGTAACTTTGTCCTTCTCAAGCCTTCAAACTTTGTTGTGTATATTTGGTTAGGCATGACTGCAACAGCTGTTTATTTTTGGTGTTTGCATCAAATTGCATGTTTAAAGTTTATTATGTAGTTCATAAACAAAAGTTTGTCCTTCTCAATTTAAGTTTTCAGTTGTACAACCAAGTTCCTTCTTCATGCCATGTAAATTAAAATATACAGAGAAAGTGATCTTATTTTGCCAATCTGAAATGGGTAAATGGACAGCACACTAACCATTGATACTTATGAGTTCTTGATATGTAATTCGGTGGTGTCGTGAAGCTGCCAACTCCTTCACAATGTCATTTCCTGCCATGTCTTGACTTGAACAATACCATATTGTGTTAATGCTATTTTAAACTGTGACACTTTATTCATCAGTAAGAAATGTGATGAATTGTCAGCACTGATACTTATATGTGCAAAACCTGTCATCTATCTGCTTGTTTATCTTTCAGAGTGAGGAGGATATAAGTGTCAAACAAGTGCAGTCTCATCAGCTTGCTCAGCTGCTTGCGCTGCAGCTCTCGAGCAGGGCTAACCTTTCTTGAACTCTATTTAAGTGTTGTCAGTTTTGTATATTATTTTGTCGGCGTGTTTAATTGCACTGGTGGCGATCTTTGATGCCCAGTGTATGTCTGTCTGCTTGTGCTTTATTATCATAGTGGCGAACTTTGATGCCTAGTGGATGTAATATGCCATAATTTCTTTATTGTATAGTCTAGGTTTTTTTTTCTTATTCACGATGCTGCAGTTATTTTACTGTATATATATCTTGCCTTCACAGTAAACCGGCCAAACCGTAAAATTACGGTACATAATCGGGCTGTCATGCAAATCACTATGTATGTTCCGCATCATGGGCCCCGTCATCTTGGTCTGTTAACAGGCCTAAATGTAAACTGGCCCACTAGTAGATTCGGGCCTTTAATAGGCCGAGTAAACCACCGGCCCTATTTTCCCGAGAAACTCAATGGGATTTTAGGAGGACGAAAAGTAGGTTGGGCCTAAAATGTGCCGAACAGCTCACGGGCCGGCAGCAGGCCGAAATAGATCCCGACCCATGATTGTGCCAATCAAATCATGGGTTTATAACAGGCCAAAATTTTCTCAGTCCTTGTTTGGCCGAATCAGATTATCGGCTGTGAGCAGGCCGGATGCAAACGGGGCCGTAGTTAGGCCTAACTATATGACGGGCTTTTAACAGGCCGAAATATATATAGGGCCGAAATGTAAAATGGGCCTTTAAGAGTCTGAAACTAATATCAGGCCAAATTACTAAATAGTCCTTTATCAAGTGGGCCAAAAAGCATAGCATCCAGTTGACGGGCCGAATCTGATATGGGCGATAATTTAGCCCAAAGCCTCTCAAAGGGTCGGACCTGATCTAGGCCATAATTTGGCCCAGAACGTGGGATGCTTTTAACGGGCCAAATCTCATATGGGTCTTTATTAGGCCCGGAACGTGGCAGGCTGTTAATGGACCGGATCAAATATGGTCCGGCATTTGGCCCAAAACATGGCAGCCTGTTTGTTGGATGTGGGGTTCCGGCAGACCCTTAAGGTTCGAACTCTGGGGTGCGCGCGGAGATCTTCCCCCTACCGATTCACGTCCGACCGCCTCGCGAGAATCTAAGCTAAAATGATGAACAACACGAGGGACACAAGATTCATACTGGTTCGGGCCACCGTTGTGGTGTAATACGCTACTCCAGTGTGTGGTGTGGTGGATTGCCTCAAGGGCTGATGATGAACAGTACAAAGGATGAACAGCTTCGCGAGAGGTGTTCTTGAGCTGCTCGGTCTAATGAACTCTCTATATGCCCGTCCTCCTACTTCTATGGTGGCTAGTCCTATTTATAGAGGCCCTGGTCCTCTTCCCAAATATTGAGCGGGAAGGGCGCCAATGATGGCCATTTTGAAGGGGAACATCTAGTACAAGTTATCCTGACTAAAGTTGGTCTTTGGCTGCCAAAGGCACTGGTGATGACGCTGTCTTGGGCTCCACGGTGACCTCCATCCTGCCGCTCTATTGGTCTTGGTCTTGGTGCACTGAAATGGCAACCTTTGCCTGATGCCGCAGTACTCCACGCCTGTGCTTGCCCCCTTTGCACCAAAGAGGAAACAAGGACACAACACAGGTCGGTGCCCGCCTGGCGCCCGCCTGGTCTCGATCGTCATGGCTTGCATCACGAGCACCTCGCGAGGTACCCTACCTTGATCTCTCCGCCTCCTCGCGAGCCTGCCTGGCGAGGCCGTCCCTGAGGAAGTCCTGGGTCTTGCGCTGATGAAGATCGGTCGTACTGGGCCACCACTTGAGCCACGCCGCAGGCCGCAGGCAGGCAAGTCTGGGGACCCCCGTTCCTAGAACGCCGACAGTAGCCCCTGGGCCCAAGGCGCGCTCGGACTTGGCTTAGCGGAGAAGCGAAGGGGCAAGTGCGGAGCGCCACGGGCCACATCAGCCTGCGGCCTTGGGCGCCGCGTGGCAGTTTATTGGACGTGGGCGTCTCCGCTTCCCCACGCTGCCTCGGCAACCGCTCGAGTTGACAAGTCCCTGCATGTAGAAATGGGTCATGATTACCTATGATCATGGAGGCCGACGGTTGGCCTCCCCCGGCTTTAAAGGCGGGAGAGCGCTAGCCCCCGTTGTACATCTTCCGCCCCGCTTCCTTCGTTCTCCCCATATCAGCTGCTCGCCGTCTTCTATGGCACCGCCGAAGAGGTTCTCGGCTGCGGAGAAGGGAAAGGCTCGTCGGGAAGGGCCTGACTCTCCCCCGCCCAAGCGCGGCCGGGGTCGTCCCCACAAGCATCCTGCGTCTCCTACAACTGCTCCCCGCGGTCGCGGCTGCGATCTCCCGCGCTGCGATGGGCACCTTGTGGGTGAGGGAAGGCGCGCCGTGGCTGCGCGGCCTCCCAGGCCGCACTTCCACTCGGTGGAGGTCCTGCCGGAGTTCGTCGTGTGGTCAGTGGACGCAACCGGCAGCTGGCTCCAGCTTCCCCGCTTCTTTGCATGTGAACTTCCGGCCGGTGCTCCTGGCGGCCTCTGGCTCCAAGCGGACGGTTGCTGCAGCAGGGCCTCCTGGGCCTCACTGAAGATTTCTGTCGCCGGGAATGTGGCCCAGACCCATGGCATGCAAACGTTTGCCCGCGCGCGTGGCCTGAGCCGGCGGTGCACCCTGCATTTCAAGTTTGACGGCGACGCCACCCTCTACGCAAGGGTGTTCGGAGAAGACGGCCGCCGCGTTGGGTGCTGCCCCGAAGAAGATGATGGCGGCCGGGTGCCCAGCCTCGGCGATGGTCGGGATGAAGATGAAGGCGGGCACGTGGCCGGCGGCGTTCGCAGCTCGCCAAGCCTCGGTGGCTCCCCTTCGGATGGCAGCTCCTCCAGCGGTGGGTGCAACCAGCCTCTGTGTCGTCGCGCTCGCCTTGAGGGAGGTAGCGGGTCGACCCACCGTCACGCCTCGATGAAGCGTGAGGAGGGGTCTGACTGAGCTCCGGAGGCAGTATGAGCCTTCACCGCAAGTCGGTGCCGAGCAAGTCGTGTCCATTTTGTTTTTCTCCCTTCCCTGCGCAAAGAGAGAGTAGTGTAGGGCCTCGCAGGGGCGTGCTGGACTGTTGCCCTTAACTATTATACTATTTTCGTTATTCATGTGCTGTGTTTTGGTGCCGCGTGCTCGCGTGTAGGAATTACTTAGCTCGGGTGGACTTGCCGCAGTCTTCGCTCGTCGAGGCTGAGGCCTCGTCGCGTGCTTGTTGGCCTGCAAGAATTAGTCAGGAGAGGTAACTTCCGGTCTCGGTCGTGAGGGCAACGGACACATGTCCCGTGTTCGTGTCGCGATGCCCGCGGGGCATGGACCGGGAGGAGTGCTCCCGTGGTGTACTTGGATAGGAAAGCCTCACAAGACTGGGTCAGGAAACACTCGCGAGGGCACCCGCGTAGCCCCCTTGCGAGACTTGTGAGAGAGAAAACGAGTCAAGTAGGCGACAAAGACAAAGATTCGCCGCCTGGGGATGGCAACAACGCAAAAAGCAACTTCCAATAAAACTTCAAATAGGGACGAACAAGCCAACTGCAGAAAGTAAGTGAAAAAGCCGCGTTCGGCACCTAATCTAGTCTTCGACGTCTTCTCACCAGCGCGGAGCTAAGTGCTGCCACTGGGCATGGGCGGGAGCCCCCGAGGCCCGAGGGTGGCTCTCCGGAGACTCCGGGGCGTGTACAGCCCCAACTCATTATTACGTGAGAGTGTCACGGGCGGCGAGCTTCATAGGCATTGGCCTTCTTCATAGGCTCCGGGCCTTTCTCGGGACGATGAGCTTCACAGGCGTTGGCCTTCTACACAGGCACCGGGCCTTTCTCGGTTCGTCTAGCTTCACAGGCGGTGGGCCTTCTTTACAGGCGCTGGGCCTTTCTTCAAGGGTAGAACTTCCGGAGGTGTTGGATGTTCCACGCGTTCGGGATGGGCACCCCCTCCTGAGTCTCCAAGCATGCGACACCAGGCCTGGAGACATGAAAAACCTTGAATAGGCCCTCCCACATGGGCGAGAGCTTGTGCAGCCCCTCCCTAGAGAGCACCCGTCTGAGCATAAGGTCACCTACCTCGAGGGTCCTGGGGCGGATGCTGCAGAAGTGGTACCACCACAGCGCCTATTGGTATCTTGCAGCCCGAAGCGCAGCCTCCCGACGGCGTTCCTCTCCCAGCACGAGGTCCACCCCCCGCATGGCGTCCTGCTGTGATTCGTCGAAAGCTAGGACCCGCACAGAGCGATGCCTGACCTCGTGAGGAAGGACCGCCTCAGCACCGTATACAAGGAAGAACGGGGTTTCCCCTCTCGACTTGGCAGCGGTTGTGCGGATAGACCATAGCACGGACGGAAGCTCATCGTGCCAGCCCCTAACGAAGGCCTCCAGCTTCTTCTTGAAGGTCCAGGTTTTGAGGCCCTTCAGGACCTCCACATTGGCGCGTTCAGCTTGGCAGTTGCTCCGAGGGTGTGCCACCGAGGCGTAGCAAATCTGTGTTCCAAGGTTAGCACAATACGTTTTGAAGAGATTGCTGGTGAACTGCGAACCATTGTCGGTGATGATGCGATTAGGCACCCCAAACCGACTCACAAGGCCCTTGATGAACTTGATCACCGAGCCAGCCGGGATGGTGCGGACAGCTTCCACCTCCGCCCACTTCGTGAACTTGTTAATGGCGACGTAGAGGTAGCGGTAGCCCCCTGGCGCCCGAGGCAACGGGCCAAGGATGTCCAGTCCCCAAACAACAAACGGCCATGAGAGGGGAATGGTCTGAAGGCTCTGAGCCGGCTGATGGAATTGCTTGGCGTGGAATTGACAGGCTTCACAAGCCTTCACTAGCTCGATCGTGTCGTTGAGTGCTGTTGGCCAATAGAACCCGCTGCAAAACGCCTTGCCAACGAGTGTTCATGAGGACGAGTGGTGCCCGCAGTCTCCACCATGAATATCTACCAGTAACTCTTTCCCTTGCTCCCTGGAGGTGCAACACAGGGAAACGTCATTCGGCTGCTTTCGATAGAGCTCCCCGTCTTGGATGTAGTAGGTCGTGGCCTACCGCGCCACGCGTTCCGCGTCCTCCTCCTTTTCTGACAGAATCCCTTGCATTAAGTAATCCTTGAACTCCACGGTACAACATCCCTCCTGAGGCTCCAGCGCCAGGAGCAGACGCGCTCCTAAGGTCGGGCCATAGGATGGGCTCCCGAGGCAGGCGGTTAAGGGAGCTCCTCCCGAGGCTGCGCTGTGCTTGATAGTAATGGTGCCACTGAAGGTTTGAAGAGTCGTTCCTCAAAGACGCCAGGTTCCTAAGGCAACCGCCTAGACGCCCTCCTGGCAATGTCATCAGCCTCTTGATTGGTGCCGCGAGGCACATGCTACAACTCCAACCCGCAAAACTATTTCTCCATCATGCAGACTTCCGCAAGATATGCTTCCATGTTATCGTCCTTCGGCTCATACACCTTGTTGGAAAAGTTAACGAGGAGTTGTGAGTCGCCCTTGATAACGAGGCGCTTTACCCCCAGGGCGGCTGCAGCTTTCAAGCCTGCTATCAGTCCCTCGTATTCTGCTATGTTGTTGGAGACCTTCTCTCCATGCTGGAAGTAGAGCTGAACGACATAGTAGAGCTTGTCCTAAGTGGGAGATATGAGCACTACGCCAGCCCCCACGCCATGTCACGAGAACACCCCATCGAAGTACATGACCCAGCCGTCCGGCGCTCCACTTCCTGGGGAAAGCGACCGATCCTCGCCCGCTTCGAGCCCTAGTGCCTCCGTCCATTCTGCCACAAAATCTGCAAGTCCGGCTCCCTTGATGACTCTGGTCGTGCCGAATTCCAGCTGGAACGCTTGCAACTTGATGTTCCATTCAGCGACCCTTCCAGCTGAGTTGGGGCTCCTGAGTACCCTTTCCAAGTGATATGCTGAGACGACCTTGATGGGATGGCCCTGAAAGTAGTGTTGCAGCTTGCGTGAGGCCACTAGCAACGCAAGGAGGAGTTTCTAGGGCATGGGGTATCGCGCCCTTGCGTCCCGCAGCACCGTGCTAACGAAGTACACAGGGTGCTCGATGAGGTTGAGGGTGCTGGCGTTGCCTGCGGCTTCTAGGGGTCGAGGCGCCTCCCAAGGCAACGGAGCCCCTAGCGCCTGGTCGCCTGGCGGGGTCTCCTCCGCTCTGGGTGCGTCCCCTTGCTGAGGCCGATCCCCATCTGCCACGGTCGCGGTCTTCACGAGGCTTTCTTGGCTTTGCTCCGCTTCGGCCGGGGCCGCGGCTGGCACGGCCTTGGCCCGACGCTCCTCCCTAACCGCCACCAGGGCTGCGCTTGCGGAGTAGGGCGTGGCTGCAAGGTAGATCACCAAGGGCTCCTAAGGGCGCGGAGCCACCATCACCCGAGGGCTGGTAAGGTACTTCTTGAGATCTTGGAATGCCTTGTCGGCCTCCTCCGTCCATTCGAACGGGTCCTTCTTCTTCATCAACTTTAAGAAGGGCAGTGCTCGCTCCCCCAGTTTGGAGATGAAGCATCCCAACGCGGTTACTCGCCCGGTGAGCTTCTGCATTTCTCTGAGGGTCTTCGGCGGACTCATGTCTTCGACTGCCTTGACCTTCTCTGGGTTAGCCTCGATGCCCCGGTGGGACACGAGGAAGCCCAAGAGCTTGCCCGAGGGGACTCCGAATACGCACTTCTTCGGGTTGAGCTGCCGATCCACTTCACGGAGGCTCGTGAAGGTTTCTTCCAGGTCTTGTATCAGGGCTTTTGCCTCCCGAGACTTCACCATGATGTCATCGACGTAGGCCTCGGTGTTCCTCCCTAGCTGCCGGCCCAAGGCGATGTGCATCAGCCACTGAAAGGTCGCGCCCGTGTTGCGCAACCTTAACGGCATGCAGGTATAGCAGTAATACTCCACACGGGGTCAGGAAGGCCGTTTTCTCCATGTCTTCTACCGCCATCTTGATCTGGTGATAGCCCGAGAAAGCATCCAGGAAGCACAACAGGTCACACTCGGCGATAGAATCGATGATCTGGTCGATGCGAGGGGGCGGGAATAGATCCTGTGGGCAGGCCTTGTTGAGGTTGGTGAAGTTGACACACATGCGTTCCTTTCCTCCCTTTTTCGGCACAACAACAGGGTTGGCCAGCCATTCAGGATAGCAAAGTTCGCGAATGACGCCTGCTGCCTCTAACTTGCGGGTTTCTTGGACGATGAAGGCCTGCTTCTCGGTGGACCGTCGCCTTGCCTTCTGCTTCATGGGGCGCACGTTGGGGCATACGTTGAGATGGTGTTCAATCACATCCCTTGGTACCCCTGCTAGCTGATCAGGTTCCCATGCAAACACCTCCTTGTTTGCGTGCAGGAACTTCACCAGGGCCTTCTCCTGCTCAGGACCGAGGTTGGTGCCTATGGTGAAGGTGGCGCTAGAGGATCCGTCCGCTGGCGGGCTGCACCACTGCGGCCGTCTTGAAAGCGAGCTTGAGCGCTTGCAGCGCATCCCTTGTGTCTCCGGACACGGTAAGGACGCTGCTACTCTCGGGCATCTTCATGAGGTTGTAAGCCGGGTGAGTCGCTGCCATGAACTGGGCCAAGGCTGGGTAGCCGAGGATGGTGTTGTACGGGAGGCCGATGGGGGCGATGTCGAAGCCGACCAGCTCCGTGCGGAAGTTGTCGTGGGTGCCGAAGGTCACCGGGAGGCAGATCTGCCCTAGGGAGCCGGTGGAACTGCCTCCGACGCCCGAGAAGGGCCTGCTAGGTTGGAGCCGCTCTAGCGGCACGTGGAGGAGGCTGAAGGCCTCCACCGAGAGTACGTTGAGGCCGGCACCACCGTCGATGAGGGTCCTGGTGACGGCCACCTAGCATATGGTGGGTGTGCATAGCATCGGGGGTGCACCCGAATAGGCGGTGTTGGAGGGATGATCGTCTGAGCTGAAGGTCAAATCAGCCTTGGGTGCCACCCAGCGCCGGGGGGCTTCACGATGCTTGAGGACGGCGCCTATCTGGCTGACGAACGGCTTGACGTGGTGGCTCGAAGGTGGTGCCTGCGATCCGCCTAGGAGGGCTGCGACGAGTGGGGGAGCCGGCGCAGCATGATGGGTGAGGCGGAGGTTGCACAACTCCTCCCAGGTGGCCACAGAAGCCGCTGGCAGGTGGAGCAGCCACATGCGCGGGACACCAGTGAGGGCCATGGGCAGCCAGTTAGCCATGACCCTGTTGTCGCCTCCGGCCTTGAGGACGACTTCTTCATACGCTAGCAGGAAGACCAGCGGTTCTGCCGCGCCGTCATAGCGCGGCGGCATGTCCGGCTTGAACTTTTTCGGCCACCGCACTTGTCGCAAGGCGGGGGCCAGGGCTCGGAGTCCCCTGGTCCCCGCGCAGGCGTCGATAGCCAGAGCAGGCAGTGCATTGCCCGCCATGAGGACAGAGCGCGGTGCTGATGGAGAACGGGTCGACGACAGGGAGAGCTCTGGCGCGCCCCTACCTGGCGCGCCAAATGTCGGATGTGGGGTTCCGGCAGACCCTTAAGGTTCAAACTTTGGGTTGCACGCAGAGATCTTCCCCCTACTGATTCACGTCCCATCGCCTCGCGAGAATCTAAGCTAATACGATGAACCACACGAGGGACACAAGATTTATATTGGTTTGGGCCACCGTTGTGGTGTACTACCCTACTCCAGTGTGTGGTGTGGTGGATTGCCTCAGGGGCTGATCATGAACAGTACAAAGGATGAACAGCCTCGCGAGAGGTGTTCTTGAGCTAGTGCGATGAACTGCTTGGGTGAGTTCGATCGCCTCTCGGTCTAATGAACTCTCTATGAGCCCGCCCCCTACTTCTGTGGTGGCTAGTCCTATTTATAGAGGCCCTAGTCTTGTTCCCAAATATTGAGCGGGAAGGGCGCCAACAACGGCCATTTTGAAGGGGAACATCTAGTACAAGTTATCCTGACTAAAGTTTGTCTTCGGCTGCCAAAGGCACTGGTGATGACGCCGTCTTGGGCTCCACGGTGACCTCCGTCCTACCGCTCTGCTGGTCTTGGTCTTGTTGCACTGAAATGGCAACCTTTGCGTGATACCGCGGTACTCCATGCCTGTGCTTTCCCCCTTTGCACCAAAGAGGAAACAAGGACTCTGCGCTGGCCGGCGCCTGCCTGGCGCCTGCCTGGTCTCGATCATTATGGCTTGCATCACGAGCACCTCGCGAGGTACCCTGCCTTGATCTCTCCGCCTCCTCGCGAGCCTGCCTGGTGAGGCCGTCCCTGAGGAAGTCATGTGTCGTCCGCCCCGCGAGGCTTGGCCCCTCGCGAGGGTCTTGAGTCTTGCGCTGATGAAGATGGGCCGTACTGGGCCACCACTTGAGCCACGCTGCAGGCCGCATGCAGGCAAGTCTGGGGACCCCCGTTCCCAGAACGCCGACACTGTCAATGGGCCGGCCTATGAGTGTCATCAAAATCTTTTGGGCCTTCAGATGGGCCAGCCCATTATGGTCGACAGAATCTCGTGGGCCTTTAGCTGGGCCATCCCATTATGGTCTACAAAGTCTTGGGGGCCTTTAGCTGGGTCTGCCCATTATGGCCCGCAAAATCTCGCGGGGCTTTAGCTGGACCGGCCCATTATGCCCTGCAAAAACTTGTGGGCCATTAGCTGGGCCGCCCATTATGGCCCGCAAAATCTCATGGGCCTTTGGCTGGGCCGGCCCATTATGCACCGCAAAATCTTGTGGGCCTTTAGTTGGGCCGGCCCATTTAAACTTTATGGGCCACTTTTGGGCCGGTCCACATGTCAACATTTCATAAGTGCATCTCGCCCATTGGATGAGTGACACCTGTGCCAACGGGGAGCTGCCACGTGTTTCCTCCAGCCAATTATGATTTTACACGTGGAAAATCCCCATTGGTCCGGGCTGTTAACGGGTTATCGGATCCAAAACTGGACCCGATAGCTTAACGGTGTTTCGTTACGGTGGATGCTATGTGTCAGTCACCCTTGACGAAAGCACTTCTGTGACGCGTGATTTATCATCATGGAAGTGGACACTTCCATGATGATAATTTTGGTAATGTCATGGAACACTTCTACGACAGCACAGGTATGACTATCTTGATTTAGTCATAAAATCGTCATGGATGTACATGCATGACAAAAAACGTGACCTACTATGACAAACACGTATCATCACAGAAGTGTATTTTTTTTGTAGTGAACGGTCCAATTAATATTTGTTCTAGTGCTTTATTCATTCCAAATTTTTGCTGCTAAGGTGACCCCGTTCTTGAGCTTGCTTGTCAAATTTATTTGGTCCCAAGTAGTTCTATTGCATGATATAGTCTCTAGGAACTTGTAGGAGTAGTGGCTATCAATTTTGTTGAGTTTGTTTCACTTTTATTTTGAGTTACTAAAAATTTCAGAAATTTTCAGAAAAAGGATGAAGAGATTTTTGAGGGGCTCTTCGAGCCGAAGCTCGAAGGATAAGCAAAGTGAAGAGGATAAAAAGCCCAAATATAATCTCCCTCGCACCGCGGAGGTTCGGCCGTGTGAATGGCCTTGTGATGAGTTCTTGAGAGCAGCCGGGATTCATGATGATTTTTATTATTTGGCTGAGAATGCAGGCCTCACTGACTTCCTCCACGACCAGCTCGATCAGTATCTCCTACTCACTAATATTTTTGTGCAAATTTTTTACTTTCATGCTAGGAAACCACCACCTTCAGTGGAGTGTCATTTATATGATGAGGTTAAGGAGATGTCACTATATGATTTTTGTGGGTTTGCAAGATACCCTTTGTGGGCAGCATAGAGGAACCACATCATAGTGATGTGGATGGATTTATTGATATGATCGATGTAGGGGAGACGAGGAAGGTTTTCGATGCAAGGATTACTAGCATACACTTTCTTGTTCTACGTTACATTGCAATATTTGCTAGTAGATGTTTAATTGGTCGCAAGAACTGTGGAAACCTTAGTGCCCCTGATATTGTTATTTTGCACCATGCCTTGTTTCGTGATACAACTTTCAGTTTAGGCACTGCTATTGCTAAGCGATTAAGTTTGAACCATACAGAGGGCCCCATCTTTGGAGGCATCCTTGCTTCACGCCTTGCTAAACACTTTAAGATACCTATTAGGCATTATGAGAAAGAGGAAAAATTGCTTCCCCCTATTTTTTTTAGATTATAAGAGTATGGTAGCACATGAATTTATTGTTAAAAATAAGAAGATGATGCTTAAGTATAAGTTGATATTTAATAAAACTCCCTGTGAGACTGTTATCTTGCCTGCACCCTCCTTGTTTAACATATTTTCAAGCACGTACCTCGTCTTGCCCGAGGCCATTTATGCATAATGGAGGCTGACACAAGCTCCAGAGCCTAAGCCGGAACCACCACATGCATAATGGGGCTCTTGACCGTTTATCAGTGGGATCTGGAGGAGATCGCCAACCAGTGGCACCCAGATGACACTCCTCTGCACACCGGAGAAGGCAGTTTTGATCTGTGGGATTAGACCAACTTAGGCCAAAATCCTAAGCTTGGAGGAGTACATATTTCTCACCGACATTACATTCATGTTCACACACTCATTCCTGTTGTCGGTGCTCGTACTTTTTCATTGTACTATCCATGCTAGTTTATTTTCTTTTCTAAGCTTTCTTCTTGTGTGTTTGAATAACCTTAAGACAAACCAAAAAAAATAGTTATAGCTTTTAGCTAGTTTACTTTCCATGCCTGCAGTAGTAGTAATTAAAAGAAAACTCAAAAATATTTTGTGTTCTTCTTTTGCTTGTTGGGAGCTTTCCCGTGTAAATAGTTTTATTTCTTTCCTTTTCTTTGGGGGTCGAGAGGAGAAGACCATGATGAAAATGTTCAGTGGCTCTCATATGCATTATTATTGATTTAACCAAGAGCCCATATTACCTTGTCTTCTCCCTTGAATTGAATGCTTGCAGATTCCATCCTAGTCCAATGCATGTGCACTATTATTATTATGCACACCGTTCGATCGTGCGAGTGAAAGGCAATAATGACGATATATGATGGACTGATTGAGATGAGAAAAGCTGGTATGAACTCGACTTATCTTGTTTTTGTAAAATTGATTAGTTCATCGTTCTTGATTCAGCCTATTATGAATAAACATGTTTGCAATGACAATTAGAGATTATAGTTGCTCATACCATGCTTAATTTGCTAGGAGTTTATAATGTTTTACCTTGCGTGCCAACATGCTATTAAAATGGTTGTGATGTGGTATGATAGGGTGGTATCCTCCTTTGAATGATTCGAGCAGCTCGACTTGGCACATGTTCACGCATGTAGTTGAAACAAAATCAACATAGCCTCCACGATATTTATGTTCATGGTGATTTATATCCTACTCATGCTTGCACTCAGTGTTGATTAATTTTAATGCATGTTCATGACTGTTGTCACTCTCTAGTTGGTCGCTTCCCAGTCTCTTTCTAGCCTTCACTTGTACTAAGCCGGAATACTGCTTGTGCATCCACTTCCATAAACCCCAAAGTTATTTCATATGAGTCCACCATACCTTCCTATATGCGGTATCTTCTTGCCATTCCAAGTAAAGTTGTATGTGCCAAACTCCAAACCTTCAAATGAAATTCTGTTTTGTATGCTCGAACAACCCATGTATCAACTAGGGCTGTCTGTATCTTCCATGCTAGGCAGGTTATTCTCAAGAGGAGTGGACTCCGCTCCTCACTCACGATAAAATGGCCGGTCACTGGTATGCCCAGTCCCATGCTCAAATAAAATCAAAATAATTGCAAACAAAACTCCCCTAGGATTGTTGTTAGTTGGAGGCACCCGTTGTTTCGGGCAAGCCATGGATTGATGCTTGTTGGTGGTGGGGGAGTATAAACTTTACCATTCTGTTTGGGAACCACCTATAATGTGTGTAGCATGGAAGATATCGAGATCTCTCAGTTGTTATGTTGACAAAGAAAGTATGCCGCTCAAAATATTATTTATCTCTATTTCAAAAATCGAGCTCTAGCACCTCTACAAACCTCTGCTTCCCTCTATGAAGGGCCTATCTATTTACTTTTATGTTTAGTCATCCTCCTCTTATTAAAAAGCACCAGTTGTAGAGCACTGCTGTCATTTGCATGCATTACTATTAATTTATATTGAGTATGACTATGACTGGATCTCTTTTACCATGAATTACAATGTCTAGTCAGTCCTTGATCTTCAGGGGTGCACTGCATTTATGTTTTGCGGTCTCAGAAAGGGCTAGCGAGATACCATCTTGTTATATCATATTATGATTGTTTTGAGAAAGTGTTGTCATCTGAGATTTATTATTATTGCTCGCTAGTTGATTATGCCATTGAAATGAGTAAACATGAGACCTAAGTGTTATTGTGAATATGGTTAGTTCATAATCCTTGCTGAAAACATGAATGCTGGCTTTACATATTTTCAATAACAAGAGCAAACAGAGTTTGTAAAAGTTTTTCTTTATCACCTTCAGTTTGTCAACTGAATTTCTTGAGGACAAGCAAAGGTTTAAGCTTTGGGGAGTTGATATGTTTCCATCGTATCTACTTTTCCAAACACTTTTGCCCTTGTTTTGGACTCTAACTTGCATGATTTGAATGGAACTAACCCGTACTGACATTGTTTTCAGCAAAATTGCCATGGTGTTATTTTGTGCAGAAATAAAAGTTCTCGGAATGACCTGAAACTCCACGGAGAATATTTTTGGAACTAATAAAGAAATATTGGCGAAAGAATCAAGGCCAGGGGGCCCACACCCTGTCCACGAGGGTGGGGGCACGCCCTACCGCCCTGGGCGTGCCCCCCTGCCTCGTGGGCCCCTTGTTGCTCCACCGACCTCAACTCCAACTCTATATATTCACATTCGGGGAGAAAAAAATTAGAGAGAAGGATTCATCGCATTTTATGATACAGAGCCGCTGCCAAGCCCTAATCTCTCTCGGGAGGGCTGATCTGGAGTTCATTTGGGGCTCCAGAGAGGGGAATCCGTCGCTGTCGTCATCATCAACCATCCCCCATCACCAATTTCATGATGTTCACCGCTGTGCGTGAGTAATTCCATCATAGGCTTGCTGGACGGTGATGGGTTGGATGAGATTTATCATGTAATCGAGTTAGTTTTGTTAGGGTTTGATCCCTAGTATCCACTATGTTTTGAGATTGATGTTGCTATGACTTTGCTATGCTTAATGCTTGTCACTAGGGCCCGAGTGCCATGATTTTAGATCTGAACCTATTATGTTTTCATGAATATATGTGAGTTGTTGATCCTATCTTGCAAGTCTATAGTCACCTACTATGTGTTATGATCCGGTAACCCCGAAGTGACAATAATCAGGACCACTCCGGGTGAAGACCGTAGTTTGAGGAGTTCATGTATTCACTAAGTGTTAATGCTTTGGTCCGGTACTCTATTAAAAGGAGGCCTTAATATCCCTTAGTTTCCAATAGGACCCCACTGCCACGGGAGGGTAGGACAAAAGATGTAATGCAAGTTCTTTTCCATAAGCACGTATGACTATAATCGGAATACATGCCTACATTACATTGATGAACTGGAGCTAGTTCTTTGTCATCCTATGTTATAATTGTTGCATGAGGAATCGCATCCAACATAATTATCCACCACTGATCCAATGCCTACGAGATTTTCACATATTGATCTTTGCTTAGTTACTTTACCATTGCCGTTGTTACAATTACTACAAAACTGCTACTGTTACTTTTGCTACAGTAACCGTTACTCCAATATTACTTTGCTACTAAATACTTTGCTGCAGATATTAAGTTATCCAGGTGTAGTTGAATTGACAACTCAACTGCTAATACTTGAGAATATTCTTTGGCTCCCCTTGTGTCGAATCAATAAATTTGGGTTGAATACTCTACCCTCGAAAACTATTGCGATCCCCTATACTTGTGGGTTAACATCAATATGCTCTGCTTAAGAAGCTTCCTTGCCCTGTTCTTTACTCAATCTGCTTAGCTGAGATGGCATGCCACGCCCGATTAGTTGCTAAAATATCCTTCCATATATTTATTGTGACGTAGATTGCCATGGTCTAGTAGCCAATCTGTTAGGTGAAATAGCTCTACACCGTTTTATACTCAATCTTTGTTGATGAGATAGCCTTTGATGGTTGTGTGCTCAGCCTCATTGACTGCTGAAATAGCCTACCGTAATTTAGCACTCAAATCTGTTTGCTGAATTAGCTTTACATATATTTTCGTTACCTAGATCTGCTTGTCCAAATATCTTGCCATAGCTTTATACATCGACCTAGGTATTTTTTCTGGACTTCATAAAAAAACATATATGTCTTTCCTGTAATATCTAGTAGAAGAACTAATTTGTATGTCTAACTGATGGACAGCACTTGGATAACTTCTGCTCGAAGATTCTCCGCTGCATATGTCGAGGGGGTTGAAAACTTCATGAACTTTATCAGAGCTGAGTACGATGGTTTGAAGTCAGATGTGCTCTGCCCGTGTAGCAGTTGTATGAATTCAGTTACAAGACGCTAGTCAACTGTGCAAAATCATCTACACTTCTATGGGATGTCGGTCACATATACTAGGTGGGTTCATCATGGTGAAGCTGTGAACGTCAATGTTACTAACTATGTGGAAGCAGCAGATCACCATCTTGATCTGCCTGATGCTCAGGTGGAAGAGGAGGAGGAGGTGGTGGTGGTAGAGCCAGTGAGTTTGACCAACATTGAAACAATGCTACGAAATGCTCATGCATTTCGTGAACTTTCACCTGCAGAAGAAAAGTGGTGGGTCCGCATGTTGGAACAATGCAACATGGCTGTCACGCCAGGAAATAAGCTGTCAGTATTCTCAGTTATGGTCAACTTTCTTCAGGTGAAGACATCTGAGCGAATGACCAATAAATCATTTGATGCAATGTTTGCTGCTTTCCGCAAATCTTTCCCAGATGCGTCTGAGCTGCCACACAACTATAGTAAAATGAAGAATTTCCTTCATGCAGTTGGAATTGGATATGACATGATCCATGTTTGTAAGAATAATTGTGTTCTGTTCCGGAAGGATTATGCCAACTTAAGTGAATTCCCAAAATGCAAATCATCAAGATGGAAAGATGGTGATGCTATGAAGAGGATTCCTCATAATGTTCTGAGACATTTCCCAATTATACCAAGATTGTAGAGGTTGTTTCATGATGCTGAAACAAGAGAGGATGTACTGTGGCATTCTAGGAACCATGAGTACAGATATTAGAATATAATGAGCCATCCATCTCATGGTAGTGACTAGAAAATCTTCAATCAGAAACATAAAAAGTTTGCTGATGACCCGAGAAACATTAGACTTGGCTTAGCTTCAGATGAATTTAACCCATTTGGCCACCAAAGCGCCACATATAGCTTGTGGCGAGTTCTTGATATCCGTTACAACATGCCTCCAAATGTCTGCACCAAAGAATCAAACTACATGATGGCCTTTCTCATCCCAGGTGCAAGAAGTCATGGAAAGGATTTTGATTTATTCATAGAGCCTCTTGTGGAGGAACTTCAATATCTATGGAGGGGTGTTCTCACTCGAGACCTATATAGCAACCCACTAGCTGATTTCTTTTTGCGTGCTGTTATAATTTGGTGCATCCATGATTATCCGGCTTTGGGCACTATGTCAGGGCGAACGACACATGGTTACAATGCATGTGTTCGCTGTGACAGGAATACGTTGTCATACACAATACTTAGCAAGATCTGTTACATTGGACACCATCATTTCCTTGCCAAGGACAAGCCCTGTCCTACAAAATACCGAAGATATGTGTTCAATGCAAAGCATGAAAATCGTGATGCGCCAAAGAGGCTCACCGCCGATGAGTTGCAAGTGGAATTATGGAAGGCCAGGCATATTAAACAAGGAAATCATCTTGATAATGGTAGCGGGAAAAGGAAGCATGGCAGGGCAGAAGAGAGATTATTGTTTACCCGCAGGTCCACTTTGTGGGACTTCGAGTATTGGAAAGATTTGGATCTGCATCATAATCTTGATGTGATGCACATCGAGAAAAATATATGTGACAGCATTATCGACACACTTCTTAATATTGAAGGCAAGACGAAAGATACCTTAAAATCTAGGATTGATTTGACACACCTGGGTATCAGAAAGGATTTGCAGGTGGAAGATGAAGGTAAACCACGGGATATAGCACCGGCTGTGTATGTCTTGGACAAGGTAAAAATAAACGAATTCTGCGAGGTCCTGTCACATGTGAGATTCCCACATGGATTTGCTTCCAACCCTGAAAGGAAAGTCAGTGCAGATGGAAACAAGGTACAAGGGTTGAAAACTCATGACTGCCACGTCCTACTTCAAAGGGTTTTACATGTTATCCTTAGAGGATTGGGCCACCCTGACTTATACAGAGCAGTTGCAGAGTTGGGACAATTCCTTAGGGAACTCTGCAGTAGAAATATCAGGATAGATGCTTTGGAGCGTCTTAGAGACAAGATACTAACTATCCAATGCGACCTTGAGAAGATATATCCTCTAGCCTTCTTTGATGTGATGGTGCATTTGGATGTTCATGTACCTGATAAGGCACTACTTAGAGGTCCAGTATAGTATGGCTGGATGTACCCTATTGAAAGGCGGCTAGACACTTTCAAGGGCTATGTTAGGAACAGAGCTAGACCCGAGGGTTCCATTGCAGAGGCCTACATTGCTACAGAAGTGTTGAGATTCTGCTCAAAATACATTGAAACAACTGACCATCTTAGCAAAGAGGTGGGTGAAGACAATCCCGGGCTTAATGTTATTCGATTGTTCTGAGATTCTACATTATATTGAGTAAGTGCTAAGTACTGCAACTTATACATCATAATCTACTACACTTGCAGCACATTCTTATCTATACTACCTAAATAGTTCATCCCCGCTATCCCATTTCTCTTGACATGCAACCTATCCACCTCATCGCACGTGCCCCACACATGCCACCTTCTATTTCACTTCATCACATGTGCCACATCAGCAACCCTACTCTATAAAAATGGCTCTATTTCCAACAAACAGCCGAAGAGTCCAACTCACAAAAAGGAAAACTGAAGGGCCAAGCTTCTGGAACAGACGCGACATTTGAAGAGACATGGTCGGTCAGCCAAAGAGCCAAGCTTCTGGAACCGACGTGGGGATCCGAAGAGACATGATCGTTCCCTTTATATAAAATGCTTTGGCATCTTGAAATCTGGGCCAGCGCCTCCATCTTCAAATATTGGTCCAGCGGATGGGGTAAGGTAGGAGGGGGAGGAGGACTGAGAAGGAGCAGTGGTGCACAGGGAGGTGGGAGGGCCGCATCTTGGATCTCGACAATGTTTTGGAGCTGCAGAGTCCGAGGGTGTTGCTGATCAATTCGACCATTCACGCTGATGTGCTCCCCTCATGGTGGCACGACCTGTGAGAGCAGTAGCGGCCCGTGTCCCTTGCTCTACCTCGAAGTTTCGTCGTCGTCTGGCAAGTACCCAATGGCAGGGATGGTGGGCCAACCCACAACCAGCATCCACATGTGAGGGAGTTTAGGTGAAAAGGAGAGCTGCTCAGCTGCACCGGCACAGTTGTTGCGTAGTCTGCCAGCGTCGCTGGATGTTGCGGGCAGTGGGTTGATCAACACGGACACACTCCTATTGAGGTGTTCTAGCGCTGTTGCAAGCGTGGCCAATTACTAAAGGATCATCATGTGGAGCTGCTCCTACAACGCTACGACAAGTACTCTGGCTTCTGTTGGGAAATTTGCAAAACTAAAACAAAAATACATGTGCCTTCTTCTTTACACACGAACTGATAAGCTACTGGAGTACAATATTTTAAGTTTTGAGATTGTGGTGCGGTCATTTATTCCAGTCTATCAGCACGTCACATCTTTCAACAAGCTAATGTTTTCTTTGAAAAAATTAATTTAATTTGCTTGCTGTACCTGCAGTTCTACACTATTTACTGAATGAAAACTCCATTCATGTGTCATGTCAATCTTCAGCTTGCAAAATTAAATGACCTCTCAATACATCTTCCTTCGACAAATACCCATGTTTATGGAAACATCTTTATATTTCAATGTGACCTCTGCATTGAGGAAATCACGAAGCCTCTATTATGTTTAGTGCGTACTTGACCACATATCAATTTCTTGCGAACAACCCAAAAGAAACCAGTGCGCTATTTGTAAGAAACAACTTCTTAATTTCTAGAAAAGGGAAACAACTTCTTAGTGCTTCTGTTCAGCATTTCAAAGCCTACTAGATGTGCCGCAGCAACGCGCAGGGTATCCATCTAGTATATTTAGATGTTTGACACGATCACTATGTTGGGCAGCATCTACAAAAAGGAGTTACTACTGCAAAATTCAAGAAACATTGACAAACTGGTTATGGCAGGATTTGCGAAATGGTTCAAGAGCCATGTAAGATTTTGAATTGCACTGTCAGTTTTTTATTATATTGAGTACATGATGACCCACAAGTGTATGGGGTCAACTATAGCTCTTTTATATAAATAAGAGTGTCGAACCCATCGAAGAGGTGAAGGAAATGACAAGTGGTTTTCAGCAAGGTAATGTCTGCAAGTGCTGAAATTGTAAGTAGAGGAGTAGTTTAGTAACAAGATAATTTGTAACGAGCAAGTAACAATAGTAGAAACAAAAGTGCAGCAATGTATCCCAATACTTTTGGGTCAAAGGACAGGCCAAGACGGTTTCTTATGATAAGCAAAGTGTTCTTCGGGTAGACGGGAATTTCATCTTGTTACTTTCGCCATGTTGGTTTGATTTGTGTTCGCTACTTTGATAATTTGATATGTGTGTGGATCTGTGCTCAGGTGCTATTCTTACTTGAAAAAACCTCCTACTTATGATTAACCCCCCCGCAAGCATCCGCAACTATGAGAAAAGTATTAATAATAAATTCTAACCATAGCATGAAACTCTAGGATCCAATCGGTCCCTTGCGGAATAGTGCATAAACTGGGTTTAAGTTTCTGTAACTCTCACAATCCACCATCTATTTACTACTCCACAATGCATTCCCGTAGGCCCAAATATGGTGAAGTGTCATGCAGTCGATGTTCACATGACACCACTAAGAGAATGACAACATACATACCATCAAAATATCAAACACATATCAAATTCACATGATTACTTGCAACATGATTTCCCGTGACCTCAAGAACAAAAGTAACTACTCACAAATAAAAAACATGCTCAAGATCAGATGGGTATTGAATAGCATAATGGATCTGAACATATAATCTTCCACCAAATAAACCATATAGTAATCAACTACAAGATGTAATCAACACTACTAGTCACCCATGGGCACCAATCTATAGTTTTGGTACAAAGATTGAATGCAAGAGATGAACTAGGGTTTGAGAGGAGTTGGTGCTGTGAAGATATTGATGAAGATGGCCCTCCCCAAGATGGGAGAGTTGTTGGTGATGTGCTGATGATGATTTCCATCGGAGGGCAAAAGTGCTCCTGCCCAAGTTCGGCCTCGAGACGGTGGCGCTTTGTCCCGAATGTCCTCCCCTTATTTTTTTTCTAGGTGAAAATGACTTATATGCCAGAAGATGGGCACCCGAGGTGGGCCGAGGAGGGCACAACCCACCAGGGCGCGCCTGGGCTCCCTGGCGCGCCCAGGTGGGTTGTGCCCACCTGGCAGGCCCCCTGTGGTAGATATTTGCTCAAATATTTCTTAAATATTCCATAAAAATTCTCCGTGGAGGTTCAACTAGTTTGGAGTTGTGCAGAATAGGTAGCCTGACGTAGCCTTTTTAGGTCCAGATTTCCAGCTGCCAGAATTCTCCCTGTTGGTGTGTACCTTGCAAATTATGAAAGAAAATGCATTAGAATTACCCCAAAAAGCATTATTATGGATAAAAACATTATAAATGACAGTAAGAAAACATGATGCAAAATGGACGTATCAAGTCCCCCAAGCTTAGACCTCGCTTGTCCTCAAGCGAAAACCAAAATCGAAAACGTGTCCACATGCTTTGAGAGAGAGGTGTCGATAAAAGCTAAAATACGCACATAGAAGCATCATGTTAATTATTATAACAAAAACATAATTGAACATAGACTTTTATCATCGAACTTGCATCATATACTTCCCATGAATAAGTAACAGTTCATCACATAATCGAAGTATAAAGCAAAAACTCTATTAAAAACTAACAAACTATGCTCTCAATCAACTTTGCAACTACATTTCATCATTTTTCAGGAAGAGTCAAGTGTCAGAGCCTTTTAGCAAGTTGTCAGGACCCCGACTCGATGCCACATCGATCTAGCATGTAACACCTCATATCACTTTGCGGCCTCACGCACGGTATTCCCACGGGTGTCGCCTTACCATTGCCCGGGACCGTTTGCGCCTTTTGGCACACGTATATGACAGTGTCGCTAGCATCCACATGATAAGGAGCCCGGGCTGACATGGCTAGTCGTAAACCCAAAGTGGCACAGACCTACAGGGACAGGCATCCATGACCCAGCATCGAACGTGTCGGTCATCAGCGAGTGAAACCAGGCTGTAGCACTGGGCTAGCAGGACTCCGGTGAACCGGGCTGTAGCGGGCTAACAGGACTCCGGTATTCACCGCGTGACATTTCCCCGAAGGGACAGACACAGGAACGAAGAAGGACACATGCCGGCCAGCCTAAGTGTTCCGGAGCAGTAGCAAGCTACCATGGCTCGGTGGAAACACTAGGAGACATTTCCCCGTAAGAGAGGCTACTAAAGATAAACAACTAGATGGTCAGATCCCACACATGCCAAGCATTTCAATAACATACACACAATATGCTCGATATGTGCAATACAACATGGCATCACAAAATGACTCTACGACTCAAGTAGTTTATTCAATAGGCTCCGAGGAGCGAGACATTACAAGCAGGGGTCTCACGACCCAACACTCAGAGCATACAAATCAAAGCACAAGCGGAAGCTATCATGTCTGAGTACAGACATCTATAAATGAAAAAGGCTGAGAAGCCTGACTATCTACCAGATCCTGCCGAGGGCACAAGATCGTAGCTGAGGTAACAAGCTAAACGTCGAAGACCACGCGGGATTACTAGTGAGACTGAAGTCTCTCTGCAAAACATAAAATAGGCAAACGTGAGTACAAATGTACCCAGCAAGACTTACATCAGAACTATCTACATATGCATCATTATCAACAAAGGGGATGGTGGGGTTTAACTCCAGCAAGCCAGCTTGACTCGGTGGCTATCCTAAACTACGACTGCAAGCGACTCTTTTGAGGTGGCACACACGAGTCCACATATTCACCATATCAATACACCACTATGGATCCGCTCCCGTCTCCCTACGAGAACGCCATCCATAGCACTCACGCTTATCTTGCGTATTTTAGAGTATCCACTTTCACTTGTCTATGAACTGATATAAGCAACCCAGAAGTCCTTTTCCGCGGACACGGCTATTCGAATAGATTAGGTTAACCCTGCAGGGGTGTACTTCTTCACACACGCTCTCACCACTTACCGCCGTTTACACGACATGTACTCGGCAACCTTCAAGCGGAAGCCCAACGTGGGTGTCGGCCACGACCTACCTAATCACCTAAGTCTCTAGTCCAGGTTTATCGCCTATTCGGGTTCCATCCATGAGGAGATCCGGCCGGAGTTTCGCTCACAGCCCCAAACGATGTGAACAGGGTTCCCGAGACACCAAACGGGCGCCCGGTACACCGTGCCACGTGCCTACCGCATCACAGCCCACCCCTACGGTCAGCGCTGCCCACGGCCTCCAGCATACTACAAACACCAGAAACTACTTGCAACTCCTGGACAGAGGACAAGGGTGATCAAGAAGCCGAGAGGGTCCATTGGTTTCGGGCCCAATGCGTGGTAGTAGCTGAATCATGGATCACAAACACAGAACTCAGTTCCTGAGGACGGCTGCAATGAGACAACCCACCATGTACTCCTACATGGCCTCTCACCGCTACCTTTACCAAATCGTGTTCACACACTTAGCTCACACACAGTAGGACATGTTCACACGCCTCTGATTCATCCCCGATGAATCAGACCTGACTCAACTCTAAGCAGTAGCAGGCATGACAAACAAACATGAATGAGTAGGCACAACAGGGCTCAAACAACTCCTACTCATGCTAGTGGGTTTCATCTATTTACTGTGGCAATGACAGGTCATGCAGAGGATAAAGGGGTTCAGCTACCGCAGCAAGTAACAGATGAATCGATGTTGTCCTAATGCAGTAAAAGAGAGCAGGAGCGAGAGAGTAGGATTGTATCGGAATGAACAAGGGGGTTTTGCTTGCCTGGCACTTCTGAAGATAACATTGAGTCTTCATCAGTGTCAACGATCACAACGTCGGAACATCCTCTACTGGGAGGGAACAGATACCGGCAACAAAGAAGAAATACAATCAATGCAATGCACAATATGATGCATGCTCATGACATGGCAATATGAATGTGTTTTGGGCTAATGCAACTAGCAACAGATTAAATGAAGTTGGTTTGAATACAAGATTCAAATTCAAACTCCATATATGGTTATTTAAATGCCCTTAAATTGATTTGTGCTAAACAGCAGCTATAAGTTGTTCTAACATGCATGAAAATGGTACAGATGGATTCTTTGTATTTTTCTGATAATTTTTCATATATAAATTATTTAATTTGGAGTTACGGTTAATTTTCTATGATTTTTAGAAGTTTATATAATTTTCTGGAATTTCCTGAATTATAATAAATCCAGAAAATGGTTTATTGCGTCAGCCTGACATCATCATGACGTCAGCAGGTCAACTGGGTCGCCCAGAGTCAAACCTGACGTGTGGGGGGCCACACGTCAGTGTCACAGGGTTGTTTAACCCACTGACAGGTGGGGCCGGGTCAAAGGCCACGTCAGCACGGTCAAGCTGACGCGTGGGGCCACTGTGATTAATCTAAACTAACAGAAGTTTAAGTCGTGGTTAATTAAGGGCGTGGGGCCCGGCTGTCAGTGTCACAGGGGGAGGTCAAACCCCGGTCAAATGGCCCAAGCAGGCCGGCGGCTCAACGCCGGCGGCAACAGGCACGGCGGAGGGCTTCGGGATCGCTCCTTCGGCGACCATTCGGGCGGCGGAGAGGCTCTACGGGTAGCTGGGAGGGCACCGCGTCTTCCTGTGGAGTCGGTTGGGGTCGGGACGGCCGGAATCGGTGTCGGCGGCGAGCGAGGCGGCGGCCGGAGCTCGGGCGTCGATGGAAACGACGACACCGTGCACGGGAGGGTCCACGGTTAGCACCTACGCGTTCTACGAGAGCCCACGAACCCAACGGAGGCACGCACGGAACCAAATGGCCACCGGAGCCTCGTCGACGATGAGCTCGTGCGGCGGCGTGCTGTCGGGGAAGAGAGGCGCGGCGGCTACGGCATGCTAGAGAGAAAACGGAGAGGGGGAGGATGATCAGGAGCTCACGGCGGGGTCGTAGGTGATCTCGGCGGCCTCGGGGACGGCCTGGTGACGACGAATTGGTCGACGGCGGCCGTCGGTGCGGGGAACGAAGATGGCGTCGGCGACGGCGCTGCTGGGCATCCGCAGGCGTGTTCTTCGGCTTGGAGCTTCACGACGTCGAGGCGGAGCTAGGGGTCACAGCCACGGGGCAAGGGGACGGCGGTGGGCGCGGTGCCTTGCAGCGGCGGGCACCGGCTGATTTGGGCGGCCGTGAGAGAGAGAGCAGAGGAGCGAGGGGGGGGGAGAGAATCAGAGAGTGAGAGAGCATCGGGGTCGCGTGGCGTCGCGGAGGAAGTCCAGGGCGATGGGGGGGCAGCAGGAGGTGGAAGCAGGAGGTGGCGCTCGGGCGCGGGCGCGTCGACACGCCTCTGCCTACTGGCAGAGGTTGAAGACGGTGGGGAGTTGGGCTGGGCCTCAGCCGCATTGCTGGGCCAGGTGGGAGGAGCTGGCCAGCTTGGCCGGCTACAGGTAAGTGGCCCAGGTAGTCTCTCTCTCTCTTTGTTTCTGTTTTTATACTGTTTTTTGTTTTATTTAAATTATGTTGCCACTGTTTTGAATTTTAAAATAATTCAAACAATGCCAAAAACTCCTCTGAATATTTTATAATGCTAGATGGACTTTTCCAAAGCTTATAAAATATTTCAGGGGTATTTAAATTATATTCTAATTATATGAATATAATTCAAATTCAAATAGCTAAAGATTTAAATTCAAAGTCCCAAGAATAAATCCTTAGAAATGTTCAATATTTTGGTTGGGACCAGAACCCTTACCAAAATTTATCAAACATTTAAGAGGAGCACTTTGGAGCAATGAATGAGATTTCCAGGGTTTTTGCCCCTCTTTTATTTAGGGTTTTGAGGCTTCCAACATTCCTCAATTCAAATTTCATTTGAATTTAAACATGATGCACACACCAGACAGCACCAGAAGCTAGGGATGTGACAACTCACCCCCACTAAACAAGAATCTCGTCTCGAGATTCAAGCGTAGGGTAAGGTGAAGGGGAAACGCAAACTAGTATAATCTTCACGATCCAGGGTGCACTTCAGTTGAACGTTGATTCATTCATCATTATTGTCTTGAAGTCTTGCTCTGAGAAATCCTGTCAACATGACATGGAGGGAAGAAGGAGACTCTAGAAGGGTCGATCTTCTCGAAGATCGAACAACTCAGGATTAACTCCTGGAATGTGACATAGCAACATCTCTCAAGCTGAGAGACGAAGCATACCTCTAGAGGGACAGAGTGGAGCAGGTGACGAGGTTCACTAGGTAGACAGCAATTCCAGACTTAAGAATGTGGTGATCGGTTGTCAACATAGCGAGGAGTTGAATTGCCATGACACCACGACGAAACATCCTGGAGAAGGGTGATTCGTAGATTATTATCTTAAGTGGCAAAAAGAATTACCTTTGATATAGAGATCACTGAGACTCTCTATATCAGCCGAAGGCAAATCACAGCAATCGATTGGCGGGGTCGGTAGAATGGCATACTCGGACTTGGATGATGTGGATTACCTTGTTGAAGACAACGTAATGGATGAATTTGCTTATCACCGGAAATGGAAGAGACCCGTGGTAGAATGGCACATTGGCGGTGCAAGCTGGGAACAAAATGCAAATGCTGGGAATGATTCTGGTAACTGGGGAAGAACCCAACAATAGAGAGTGAATTCACTGTTTGAATAGGTCATAGCATTGCCGAGGGAACTGAGAGCAAACCCAGTTAGTGCTGATGATAACACGTAGCGCTTGTGCGTGCTCTCAAGAACTTGAGCATTTCCACAATCATCAAGATTCTACCAATATCCGTGTCAAGGATCCTGGCAACACAACTTGCTACCATGATGAAGGATGATGGATGATGCAGATGCAAAGGAAGATAACATCTTCTCAAATTTCACCCTTGGCGAGGCCAAAGAAATAAAATCTGGATGATCGGCCGAGAGACATTTAGCACTCCGCTTCTAATGTTCTCCTTAACATGCTAGTGTAACCCATTCATAGATATGGTTTGATAACTAAAACATCAAGTAAGAGGTCGGACTTCGGGAACACAAAATCCATAGGGACAACTAGGAAGTAAACCCTACGAAATCCTTATGGGGAGGTGGCCAACTTCCTCAATCAAGATGTTATAATAACAGGTCTTCCGGCTGGGTGTGTTGGCCACGACATCCACTTTACCGGTTATCAATGGACCAATATTATAGTTCTTGGGAAATGTTCCAAACCATCATATCTGCCTGAGATTCAGATCTGGTTGGTGTCAGGATATTCCAGACTCATCGAGTCTAGGAAGAAAAATGAAAGTTTGCAACACAAATCGACGAGATGACGTTGCGGGATTCTCGGGAGATGAACTATGATAGCAAGCTCCAAAACACGAGCTGGTTCTGCTACAAACATGTGAACACGTTGTCCCAGACAAACATGACCACATGGTAGTCTTATAATAAAACACTACCGAGTTCAGGTGGGGAACCATCAACGAGGATATCAAAATCCTTGCATAAGGCATGCTCTTAAGAAGGAACTTCTTCTCCTTGAACAAATCAATCAGTGGCTTGGTGTGCTCGGAACACATATGGAATGAAGGTTGCAAGTCTCCAGACCACAGAATACTTCGCACGTGTGCATGACTGATTTGGAATGATTCCAAGAAAACAACATTGACTTTCTCGAATCCACGGCGGCAACTTGCATCAGATGCACATGAATTAAAGGAAGTCACTACCTTCATCCAAACATATGCTTCATGAGCTAGCATGAACAAATGCTTTCAAAAGTTTCCAACACTAGCCTAATGTTCAGCAAAATTATGGAGAAGATAAGGATGTTGTCAATGGGCTCAACAACAATTCATCTAGGTTTCCTTTTAAAAGGAATTCCATAGTTAAGTGAACAAGTGATAGCATTGGTCAGACCTAAAAAATATAATGGTGTATGCTCGAGGGATCAACCACGAATAAGACAACATTACGAGCATCGTTGGTACTGATTTGATTTGACGATAGCCCACACTCAAATCAAAGGATTGATAAGACAATAGGTCCAGTAACTGATCACAAGGACCAATCGATGAAGATATCATCTTTCTTCAACACACACTACACAAGAATATCCCTTTGGAACGAACTAAGTCAGACAAGCTTTTATCTTCCAACTCTCCAAGTTGTTGTCTAGCTTAACCAACTAGCTCAGGGATATCTAACACCGATTCTTGGAGAGAAGGTGGTTCACAAGAAACCAACTTGATCACGAGCTCAACATAGCGGTCAGGTGACAACCTGGTAATACTTCTGAGAAGATATTCAGAAAATCACGAGCCACCGGTATGTTACTAAGCTCGAGAACAATCTTGCTTTTCAGGGCAAGACGATATGATCAAATGAGTGGGGACTTAGCAAATCCTATCTCATCAATCGAGGAGTGCACCAGGAAAATGGACTAGGTAGCACGATCAATCTTAGAATGATGATTCGATAACCAACATGCTAAGAATGAAGTTATTGTCCTTTAACTACCAAGCAACGGGGTTGCTAGGAGTATGGAGTTCACACATCACGATTCACTTGTCGGCGCTCCGGTTGCAACAACACGAGGGCCGAGGAATGAACAGTGATGGCAAGAAGTATCACTGTACCAAGAGTTCATGGGATGGTGTGCAATTCCTATAACAATCTCGATATAAAATATGTAATACTCCAAGGTAGAGCAGAACCAAAAGCTGGATTGGCATTTGATCTGCGGAATACAACTACTTTGACCCAATCCTAGATATGGAAGAGGTACTGGAGTTTGTTTCTCCTAGTCATTCCGGAATAGAATGGCTTGACAGACCACAAGAGTCATAGGCATCGATGAACGAACGCACGCATACTCTTGACTATCAATTGATAGACGAGGGTCAGAATGCAACTAAAGAGAACAAATCAAAGGAACATATAACTTTCTGAGTTGTGGATGCATAGATTAGTATGTCGAACCAAGTTCAACATATTTCTTCCGGATAACCCATGCAGAAAGGTAGAACTGGCAGAGTCACAATTATGAATGGAGAACCCATCGAGAGCACTCCTGTTGTGATCTTTTGATCCAACAAACTCTTGCCGTAAGTGGTTCATGGTATTTGGAAGAAGGATATACCACGGACCTCGAGAACTGCTGTAAAGGTTACTAATAACCTAAGGGAACTAGCAATTACTATCAACATGAAGTAGGTAGGGTGAATCTCGGGTTCAAAACCCAGGGATAGAATACCTACTACTAAATGGCATCACGGGATGCTTTCGATAATGACGGCCAGAGTCATCACACTGGAACATAAATCATGGCTAGACTACTGGATGATCCCCTGAGACACCTAGGGTCATAATAGTAATTCCAACATAAGGTCAAGGCAATAGAATACCTCAACTCAACAATTAGTGTGATTGAGCTGGCATAAAGGAACATCGAAACCAGAGGGAAAGGATTTTGCAAATGCATCAGACTATTTAGAAACCTGGAATGACTCGGACAGCATAACGACTGTAAATGCTCAGAAAAGATTTGAGACATTCACAAAAATGGTGGCATAACCACTCAGAAACACAACATCAAGGTTTCGAGATCAACAGTTAATGTACGGAAGTAAAAGAAACTGAACTCAAGCTTAAATCCAACAATCTATAAGTCTACGGATTAGTACACGTGATCCTGATAGATAGATGAGAAGACCTAGTTCCTTAACCCCGTAGGGAAGATAAGATGACTCAGATCAGAAGGGCATGAGGTATAAGGAGTAAAAGAGCCTTACGTTCCATCCCACAATCAATTCCCTTATATAACTAAAGAATTTCTAGACTCAACTTCGACCAGTTTGGCTTGGTAATCCTATAGGCAGTCAAGCTCTGATACCAACGCTGTCAGGACCCCGACTCGATGCCACATCGATCTAGCATGTAACACCTCATATCACTTTGCGGCCTCACGCACGGTATTCCCACGGGTGTCGCCTTACCTTTGCCCGGGACCGTTTGCGCCTTTTGGCACACGTATATGACAGTGTCGCTAGCATCCACATGATAAGGAGCCCGGGCTGACATGGCTAGTCGTAAACCCAAAGTGGCACAGACCTACAGGGACAGGCATCCATGACCCAGCATCGAACGTGTCGGTCATCAGCGAGTGAAACCAGGCTGTAGCACTGGGCTAGCAGGACTCCGGTGAACCGGGCTGTAGCGGGCTAACAGGACTCCGGTATTCACCGCGTGACATTTCCCCGAAGGGACAGACACAGGAACGAAGAAGGACACATGCCGGCCAGCCTAAGTGTTCCGGAGCAGTAGCAAGCTACCATGGCTCGGTGGAAACACTAGGAGACATTTCCCCGTAAGAGAGGCTACTAAAGATAAACAACTAGATGGTCAGATCCCACACATGCCAAGCATTTCAATAACATACACACAATATGCTCGATATGTGCAATACAACATGGCATCACAAAATGACTCTACGACTCAAGTAGTTTATTCAATAGGCTCCGAGGAGCGAGACATTACAAGCAGGGGTCTCACGACCCAACACTCAGAGCATACAAATCAAAGCACAAGCGGAAGCTATCATGTCTGAGTACAGACATCTATAAATGAAAAAGGCTGAGAAGCCTGACTATCTACCAGATCCTGCCGAGGGCACAAGATCGTAGCTGAGGTAACAAGCTAAACGTCGAAGACCACGCGGGATTACTAGTGAGACTGAAGTCTCTCTGCAAAACATAAAATAGGCAAACGTGAGTACAAATGTACCCAGCAAGACTTACATCAGAACTATCTACATATGCATCATTATCAACAAAGGGGATGGTGGGGTTTAACTGCAGCAAGCCAGCTTGACTCGGTGGCTATCCTAAACTACGACTGCAAGCGACTCTTTTGAGGTGGCGCACACGAGTCCACATATTCACCATATCAATACACCACTATGGATCCGCTCCCGTCTCCCTACGAGAACGCCATCCATAGCACTCACGCTTATCTTGCGTATTTTAGAGTATCCACTTTCACTTGTCTATGAACTGATATAAGCAACCCAGAAGTCCTTTTCCGCGGACACGGCTATTCGAATAGATTAGTTAACCCTGCAGGGGTGTACTTCTTCACACACGCTCTCACCACTTACCGCCGTTTACACGACATGTACTCGGCAACCTTCAAGCGGAAGCCCAACGTGGGTGTCGGCCACGACCTACCTAATCACCTAAGTCTCTAGTCCAGGTTTATCGCCTATTCGGGTTCCATCCATGAGGAGATCCGGCCGGAGTTTCGCTCACAGCCCCAAACGATGTGAACAGGGTTCCCGAGACACCAAACGGGCGCCCGGTACACCGTGCCACGTGCCTACCGCATCACAGCCCACCCCTACGGTCAGCGCTGCCCACGGCCTCCAGCATACTACAAACACCAGAAACTACTTGCAACTCCTGGACAGAGGACAAGGGTGATCAAGAAGCCGAGAGGGTCCATTGGTTTCGGGCCCAATGCGTGGTAGTAGCTGAATCATGGATCACAAACACAGAACTCAGTTCCTGAGGACGGCTGCAATGAGACAACCCACCATGTACTCCTACATGGCCTCTCACCGCTACCTTTACCAAATCGTGTTCACACACTTAGCTCACACACAGTAGGACATGTTCACACACCTCTGATTCATCCCCGATGAATCAGACCTGACTCAACTCTAAGCAGTAGCAGGCATGACAAACAAACATGAATGAGTAGGCACAACAGGGCTCAAACAACTCCTACTCATGCTAGTGGGTTTCATCTAATTACTGTGGAATGACAGGTCATGCAGAGGATAAAGGGGTTCAGCTACCGCAGCAAGTAACAGATGAATCGATGTTGTCCTAATGCAGTAAAAGAGAGCAGGAGCGAGAGAGTAGGATTGTATCGGAATGAACAAGGGGGTTTTGCTTGCCTGGCACTTCTGAAGATAACATTGAGTCTTCATCAGTGTCAACGATCACAACGTCGGAACATCCTCTACTGGGAGGGAACAGATACCGGCAACAAAGAAGAAATACAATCAATGCAATGCACAATATGATGCATGCTCATGACATGGCAATATGAATGTGTTTTGGGCTAATGCAACTAGCAACAGATTAAATGAAGTTGGTTTGAATACAAGATTCAAATTCAAACTCCATATATGATTATTTAAATGCCCTTAAATTGATTTGTGCTAAACAGCAGCTATAAGTTGTTCTAACATGCATGAAAATGGTACAGATGGATTCTTTGTATTTTTCTGATAATTTTTCATATATAAATTATTTAATTTGGAGTTACGGTTAATTTTCTATGATTTTTAGAAGTTTATATAATTTTCTGGAATTTCCTAAATTATAATAAATCCAGAAAATGGTTTATTGCGTCAGCCTGACATCATCATGACGTCAGCAGGTCAACTGGGTCGCCCAGAGTCAAACCTGACGTGTGGGGGGCCACACGTCAGTGTCACAGGGTTGTTTAACCCACTGACAGGTGGGGCCGGGTCAAAGGCCACGTCAGCACGGTCAAGCTGACGCGTGGGGCCACTGTGATTAATCTAAACTAACAGAAGTTTAAGTCGTGGTTAATTAAGGGCGTGGGGCCCGGCTGTCAGTGTCACAGGGGGAGGTCAAACCCCGGTCAAATGGCCCAAGCAGGCCGGCGGCTCAACGCCGGCGGCAACAGGCACGGCGGAGGGCTTCGGGATCGCTCCTTCGGCGACCATTCGGGCGGCGGAGAGGCTCTACGGGTAGCTGGGAGGGCACCGCGTCTTCCTGTGGAGTCGGTTGGGGTCGGGACGGCCGGAATCGGTGTCGGCGGCGAGCGAGGCGGCGGCCGGAGCTCGGGCGTCGATGGAAACGACGACACCGTGCACGGGAGGGTCCACGGTTAGCACCTACGCGTTCTACGAGAGCCCACGAACCCAACGGAGGCACGCACGGAACCAAATGGCCACCGGAGCCTCGTCGACGATGAGCTCGTGCGGCGGCGTGCTGTCGGGGAAGAGAGGCGCGGCGGCTACGGCATGCTAGAGAGAAAACGGAGAGGGGGAGGATGATCAGGAGCTCACGGCGGGGTCGTAGGTGATCTCGGCGGCCTCGGGGACGGCCTGGTGACGACGAATTGGTCGACGGCGGCCGTCGGTGCGGGGAACGAAGATGGCGTCGGCGACGGCGCTGCTGGGCATCCGCAGGCGTGTTCTTCGGCTTGGAGCTTCACGACGTCGAGGTGGAGCTAGGGGTCACAGCCACGGGGCAAGGGGACGGCGGTGGGCGCGGTGCCTTGCAGCGGCGGGCACCGGCTGATTTGGGCGGCCGTGAGAGAGAGAGCAGAGGAGCGAGGGGGGGGGGAGAGAATCAGAGAGTGAGAGAGCATCGGGGTCGCGTGGCGTCGCGGAGGAAGTCCAGGGCGATGGGGGGGCAGCAGGAGGTGGAAGCAGGAGGTGGCGCTCGGGCGCGGGCGCGTCGACACGCCTCTGCCTACTGGCAGAGGTTGAAGACGGTGGGGAGTTGGGCTGGGCCTCAGCCGCATTGCTGGGCCAGGTGGGAGGAGCTGGCCAGCTTGGCCGGCTACAGGTAAGTGGCCCAGGTAGTCTCTCTCTCTCTTTGTTTCTGTTTTTATACTGTTTTTTTGTTTTATTTAAATTATGTTGCCACTGTTTTGAATTTTAAAATAATTCAAACAATGCCAAAAACTCCTCTGAATATTTTATAATGCTAGAGGGACTTTTCCAAAGCTTATAAAATATTTCAGGGGTATTTAAATTATATTCTAATTATATGAATATAATTCAAATTCAAATAGCTAAAGATTTAAATTCAAAGTCCCAAGAATAAATCCTTAGAAATGTTCAATATTTTGGTTGGGACCAGAACCCTTACCAAAATTTATCAAACATTTAAGAGGAGCACTTTGGAGCAATGAATGAGATTTCCAGGGTTTTTGCCCCTCTTTTATTTAGGGTTTTGAGGCTTCCAACATTCCTCAATTCAAATTTCATTTGAATTTAAACATGATGCACACACCAGACAGCACCAGAAGCTAGGGATGTGACACAAGTCCACATACTCAACCATCATATAGTCTTCTATGATTGCTAACACTCACCTCGTACCCATGAGAAAAACGTTTCAACTGGACACCTAGAAAGATAGGGGCTCATAGTTTCGCCACCCAACATACTCACCTCAAAGGTGATGCCAACAATAATAACTCATGCTATCTATATTCAACTGGACATATGTGCCTAGATCTTTCCTCACCACATGATGCTTGCCAAAAGATAAAAATAAAAAGGAATAGAAGTAAAACTTTGACTCTTTGCATAAAAGTAAATACATAAAAGTAGAAGATAGGCCCTTCGCAGAGGGAATCAGAGGTTGCCATGCGCTTATTTGTTTGCATGCTCAATCCCTTAGTGCAAGAGAACGTCATGTTGTATTGCCCCTTAAGATGACAACCTTTATTATGCAGACTGTCACTTTTATTCTTTGTCATCCAAGTTTGTTCAACGCTCAATTTTCTCTTACACTAAATGATCTCACATATTTAGAAGCAATTTTTATTGCCTTTTTGCACCGATGACAACTTACTTGAGGGATCTTGCTCAATCCATAGGTAGGTATGGCGGACACTTGAAAAAGATTTCAGTTTAAGGGTTTTGGATGCACAAGTAGCATCTCTACTTGGTGCAGAATTTTTGGCTAGCAAAGATAGGGGGCAAGCATCACATGTTAAAGGATCTATGACAATATGACTTCTATGTGAATATAAATATACATAAATGATTAAGTTGTCTTCCGTGTCCAACGTCAACAATTTTTCCATATAATATTTTGGCGAGGGCTCGCAATCACAAAAGATTTCTAGGATGGTATATTTATATGTGAATCTTGTCTTCCCTTATTAATTCTTTCATGAGTTGCATCATTGGCTAATGCTCTATTTGTCAATCTCTAATAAAATTTACTACTTATACTTTTCCTTATGTGGTGCTATCACCTACCATAGGATTAGTATATAATCTTATTGATTTATTTCCTTTCTTTTATTTGTTTATTTATTTCTTCCTTTCTTATTTCTTTTCTTTATTTGCAACATGAAAGTAAAGAAAGCAAAACTCAGACTAACTTTATTATAAAACTTGCACACGATTACGAGGATTGACCACTAAGCAGACTCTCAGATAAGACATAGAACTAACCTTATTTCATCTAAAGTAAAAAGATCGAACTAAGATAAGTAAAAGCAAGAAGATAGTGGGACGATACGATACCGGGGCACCTCCCCCAAGCTTGGCGGAAGCCAAGGGGAGTGGCCATACCCAATACTCAGTTCTCTTTTGGTGGTGAAGAAGCTTCTTCCTCCTCCTCGGCCAACAGTGCTTGTGTTGTCGCCGGAGATGGATTTACGGTAGCTTCCTTGCTTGATAAATCTGACCAGGAACAGCAAGAAAAGAGAAAAAATGATTTCTTCATGATACGGTGATTAATAGATTCGGGAAGTATATATAAATTGTTTATCTTGAAGGGCAAGTAAACAAAAGAAAAACAGAATTCGGAAGGTGCCCCAGGTGGGCACAACCCACCTGGGCGCGCCTGGCACGCCTGGCGCGCCCTGGTGTCTTATGCCCACCAGGGGACGTTTCCTGGGAGTTTGTTTATCCCCAAAATTCTAAAATATTCCAAAACTAACAAAAACTATTTTTGCGGATTTTTCGAAGACCGTTTACCTGCAGTAACACATGCCTCCTTATTTTTATGATTCTGGGGTGTTCCGGAAGGAATCTTTTATGTGTTCTTCCGGTGTCAAATTCTGGTTAATATTACTTTCAACATTGATAGGCGTACCTGAGATATAATGCTTTATTCGTTATCCATTGACAACTTCGGGTTAGTGCCTTCAAAATTATTTATTTTGATGGCTCTAGACCGATAAACCTCCTCGATGACATATGGGCCTTCCCATTTCGAGAGGAGCTTTCCTGCAAAAAACCTAAAATGAGAGTTGTACAAAAGGACATATTCTCCGACTTTGAACTCACGCTTTTGGATTCTTTTGTCATGCCATCTTTTAACTTTCTCTTTGAATAATTTTTCATTTTCATAAGCCTAGGTTCTCCATTCATCTAAAGAGCTAATATCAAATAACCTCTTTTCACCGGCAAGTTTGAAATCATAGTTGAGTTCTTTAACTGCCCAGTATGCTTTATGTTCTAACTCAAGAGGAAAATGACAAGATTTTCCATAAACCATTTTATAAGGGTGCCCATAGGATTTTTATATGCTGTTCTATAAGCCCAAAGTGGATCATCTAATTTCTTAGACCAATTCTTCCTGGATCTATTGACAGTCTTTTGCAAAATTAATTTTATTTCCCTATTACTAAGTTCAACTTGACGACTAGACTGAGGATAATAAGGTGATGCAATTCTATGGTTAACATCATACTTGGCAAGCATTTTACGAAAAGCACCATGAATAAAGTGTGAACCACCATCAGTCATTAAATATCTAGGGACTACAAACCTTGGGAAAATAACTTCCTTAAGCATTTCAATACAGGTGTTGTGATCAACACTACTAGTTGGAATAGCTTCTACCCATTTTGTAACATAATCAACACCAACCAAAATGTGTGTATACCCATTAGTGGAAGGAAAAAGGTCCCATGTAATCAAATCCCCAAACATCAAATGGTTCAACAACAAGTGAATAATTCATAGGCATTTCTTGATGCTTACCAATATTACCTATTCTTTGGCATTCATCACAAGATGAGACAAACTTGCGGGCATCATTGAAGAGAGTAGGCCAATAAAATCCAGATTACAATACCTTATGAGCAGTTCTATCTCCAGCGTGATGCCCTCCATAAGCTTCGGAGTGACATTTCCGTAGGATTTGTCCCTCTTCATGCTCAGGTACACAACGTCTAATAATACCATCTACTCCTTTATAATGATCTGGGTCATCCCAAAAGTAATGTCTTAAATCATAGAAGAATTTTTTCTTTTGTTGGTATGTAAAGCTAGGAGGTAAATATTTAGCAAAAATGTAATTAGCGTAATCATCATACCAAGGGGTACTATTAGCAACATTTATTATAGCTAACTGCTCATCAGGAAAACTATCATCAATAGGTAGTGGGCCATCAAGCACATTTTCAAGCCTAGACAAGTTATCTCCTACGGGGTTCTCAGCTCCTTTCCTATCCATAATATGTAAATCAAATTCTTGTAACAAGAGAACCCAACGAATAAGTCTAGGTTTAGCATCTTTCTTTTCCATAAGATATTTAATAGCAGCATGGTCTGTGTGAATAGTTACTTTGGAATCAACAATATAAGGTCTAAATTTATCACATTCAAACACCACAGCTAAAAAATCTTTTTCAGTAGTACTATAATTTCTTTGAGCACCATCTAGAGTTTTACTAGCATAATGAATAACATTCAATTTCTTATCAACTCTTTGTCCTAGAATAGCACCAATAGCATAATCACTAGCATCACACATAATTTCAAAAGGCAAGTACCAATCGGGTGGTTGAACAATAGGTGTAGAAATTAAGGCCTTCTTGAGTGTTTCAAAGGCTTCTAAACAATCATCATCAAAAACAAAAGGAACATCCTTTTGCAAAAGACTAGTAAGAGGACTAGAAATTTTAGAGAAGTCTTTTAATAAATCTCCTATAGAAACCAGCATGACCTAGGAAACAACAAATACCTTTGATGTCCTTAGGACATGGCATTTTCTCAATTGCATCAACCTTAGCTTGGTCCACCTCAATACCTCTTTCAGAAATTTTATGACCCAAGACAATGCCCTCATTAACCATAAAGTGACACTTCTCCGAATTCAAGACAAGATATGTTTGTTCACATCTCTGCAAAACTCACTCAAGATTGCTTAAGCAATCATCAAAGGCCTTCCAATAAACAGAAAAGTCATCCATGAAAACCTCGACAATATTTTCACAAAAGTCAGAGAATATAGCAGTCATACATATTTGAAAGGTAGCAGGTGCATTACATAAACTGAAATGCATGTGTCTATAAGCAAACGTTCCAAAAGGACAAGTAAAAGTGGTCTTTTCTTGATCAGATTGTAAAACAGGTATTTCTAAAAAGCCAGAGTATCCATCAAGGAAGCAAAAATGTGTGTGCTTAGATAGTATTTCCAACATTTTATCAATAAAAGGCAGAGGATAATGATCTTTTCTAGTAGCTTTATTTAATTTTCTATCATCAATTACCATTCTATAGCCCGTGACAATTCTTTGTGGAATAAGCTCATTCTTATCATAGGGAACAACAGTAATACCTCCCTTCTTAGGGACACAATGAACATGACTTACCCATTTACTATCAGCTATATATAGGATAGATTATACTTGCTTCCAGAAGTTTTAATATTTCCCTTCTTACAACTTCTTTCATCTTCAGATTTAACCGACGTTGATGATCAACAAATGGTTTAGCATCAGGTTCCATATTAATTTTGTGCTGACATAGAGTGGGACTAATGCCCTTTAAATCATCAAGAGTATACCCAATAGCAGCTCGGTGCTTCCTTAGAACTTTCAATAATGTTTCTTCTTCATGTTCCGAAAGGTTAGCACTGATAATAATAGGATATATCTTCTTTTCATCAAGATAAGCATATTTCAAAGTGTCTGGCAATGGTTTTAATTCAAACACAGGGTCACCCTTAAGTGGAGGAGGACCTCCAAGAGTTTCATTAGGCAAATTGTGTTTAAGCAGAGGACGTTGTTCAAAGAAGATCTTATCTATTTAATTTCTTTCATGCACATGTACATCATTCTCATGGTCTAGCAAGTATTGCTCTAAAGGATCAGTAGGTGGCACACCAATAGAAGCAAGACCAATTAATTCATCCTTACTAGGCAATTCTTTTTCATGATGATTTCTACTAAACTTGGAAAAATTAAACTTGTTAGATTGATCACCAAAGCTAACGCCGACATTTTGTTTCTTACAATCTATTTTAGCATTGTTGGTGTTCAAGAAAGGTCTACCAAATATAATGGGACAAAATTTATCTAGTGGGGTGGTAAGAACAATAAAATCAGTATGGTACTTTATCTTCCCACACAAGACTTCAACATCTCTAAGAATCCCAATGGGTGATATAGTATCCCTATTATCAAGTTTAATAGTAACATCTATGTCTTCTAATTCAGCAGGTGCTATTTCATCTTTAATTTCTTCATATAAGGAGTGGGGAATGGCACTCACACTAGCACCCATGTCACGTAAACCATGATAATAGTGATCTCCTATTTTAACTGAAACAACATGCATGCCAACAATGGGTCTATGTTTATCTTTCCCCTCAGATTTAACAATTCTAGCAGCTTCTTCACAGAAGTAAATAACATGCCCATCCATATCTTCTTCCAAGAGATCTTTAACTATAGCAATGCTAGGTTCTACTTTAATTTGTTCATCAGGTTTAGGTGTTCTAACATAGCTTTTGTTAACCACAGTTGAAACTTTAGCATGTTCTTTTATCCTAACAGGGAAAGGTGGTTTCTCAATATAAGAAGGAACAACTGGATCAACGTTATAAACTATAGTTTCTTCTTTAACTGGTACTGGTTCTTTAATTTCATCCTTAATAGATGGGTGATATTTAACCCACTTCTCTTTAGGATGTTCAACCTGAGTAGCAAATGATTCACAAAAGGAGGCTACTATATCAGAGTCAAGTCCATATTTAGTGCTAAACTTTTGAAAAGCATCAGTATCCATAAAAGATTAACACAATCATACTTAAGCTATATACCCCACTCTTTACCTTCGTAAAGTTCCCAATCTTCAGAGTTGCGTTTAATTATTTCCAAAAGATCCGACCGGAATTCAATAGTCTTCTTCATAAAAGAACCAGTACATGAAGTATCGAGCATGGTTTGATCATTACGAGAAAGTCGAGCATAAAAATTCTAAATAATAATTTCTCTTGAGATCTCATGATTGGGGCATGAATATAACATCAACTTAAGCCTCCCCCAAGCTAGAGCGATACTTTCTCCTTCACGAGCCCAAAAATTATATATATAATTCCGATCACGATGAACTAGATGCACAGGATAATTTTTTTGATGGAACTCCAATTTCAAACGATTCCAATTCCATGATCCAATATCATCACATAGCCTATACCATGTCAATGCTTTTCCCATTAAATATAAAGGGAAAACCTTTTTCATCACTTCATCCTTGGGTAAACCTACAAGCTTAAACAATCCACAAATTTGTTCCACGTGTATCAAGTGCATATCAGGATGTTTAGTTCCATCTCCTGCATAAGGATTAGCTAGCAGTTGTTCTATCATACCCGAAGGGATTTCATATTCAATATTTTCAGTAGGTGCAGTAGGTTTAGGGGTAACTAATCGTGGTTCCGGACGAGGTGAAGATACCCCAAACAAACCCCTCAAAGGATTGTTTTCCATAGTAACAAGTGACACACTATATAAAAGTTTCCTTACCAAATTCCACTTGCCAAGGGCGCTTCACTCCCCGGCAACGGTGCCACAAAATATCCTTGATGACCCACAAGTGTATGGGGTCAATTGTAGCTCTCTTCGATAAGTAAGAGTGTCGAACCCAACGAGGAGTAGAAGGAAATGACAAGTGGTTTTTAGCAAGGTAATGTCTGCAAGTGCTGAAATTGTAAGTAGCGGAGTAGTTTGGTAACAAGATAATTTGTAACGAGAAAGTAACAATAGTAGTAACAAAATTGCAGCATGGTAGCCCAATCCTTTTGAGGCAAAGGACATGCAAAAATGGTTTCTTATGATAAGCAAAGTGTCCTTGAGGGTACACGGGAATTTCATCTAGTTACTTTCACCGTGTTGGTTTGATTTGTGTTCGCTACTTTGATAAGTTGATATATGGGTGGATCGGTGCTTAGGTGCTGTTCTTACTTCAACAAACCTCCTACTTATGATTAACCCTCCCGCAAGCATCTGCAACTACGAGAAAAATATTAAGAATAAATTCTAACTGTAGCATGAAACTCTAGGATCCAATCTGTCCCTTGCGGAATAGTGCATAAACTAGGGTTTAAGTTTCTATCACTCTCGCAACCCACCATCTATTTACTACTCCACAATGCATTTCCTTAGGCCCAAATATGGTGAAGTGTCATGTAGTCGACGTTCACATGACACCACTAAGAGAATGGCAAAATACATACGATCAAAATATCGAACACATATCAAATTCACATGATTACTTGCAACATGATTTGTCCCGTGACCTCAAGAACAAAAGTAAATACTCACAAATGATAAACATGCTCAAGATCAGATGGTTATTGAATAGCATAATGGATCTGAAGATATAATCTTTGACAAAACGAACCATATAGTAATCAACTACAAGATGTAATCAACACTACTAGTCACCCACGGGCACCAATCTATAGTTTTGGTAGAAAGATTGAATGAAAAAGATGAACTAGGGTTTGAGAGGAGTTCGTGCTGTGAAGATGTTGATGAATATGGCCCTCCCCAAGATTGGAGAGTTGTTGGTGATGATGATGACAATGATTCCGCCGGAGGGCAAAATGCTCCTGCCCAAGTTCCGCCTCGAGACGGCGGCGCTTCGTCCCAAATGTCCTCCCCTTATTTTTTCTAGGTCAAAATGACTTATATACCATAAGATGGGCACCAGAGGTTGGCTGAGGAGGGCACAACGCACCAGGGCGCACCTGGGCTCCCTGGCACGCCCAGGTGGGTTGTACCCACCCGGTGGGCCCCCTGTTGTAGTTATTTGCTTCAATATTTCTTAAATATTCCATAACAATTCTCCATGGAGGTTCAACTTGTTTGGAGTTGTGCCGAATAGGTATCCTGACGTAGCTTTTTCAGGTCCAGTCCAGCTGCCAGAATTCTCCCTCTAGGTGTGTACCTTGCAAATATGAGAGAAAAGGCATTAGAATTACTCCAAAAAGCATTATTATGGATAAAAACATCATAAATAATAGTAAGAAAACATGATGCAAAATGGACGTATCAGTACATAAGATGATCAACTTGTTTATTTTCTAACCATAGGTTAAGAAGATGCGGGAGGATGGGCAGGCAGTTAATGATGCCCTTTACGCACTAGCAATGGGTCTTGATACTCAGGTAAGACATTATGAATCTTGCGTTGTTGGAGATGTGCGCTACAACCCCCTTGCACACGACGAAGGCAAGAAGATACAAAACAATGCCATCATGAGCACGGATAAGTACGGTGAAGAGACAACTGAAATGTATGCTAACATAACAGAGATTGTTCAGTTGCAGTATATCTCCAGTTTCGAGGTTCACCGGTGTGTGGTTCTGTTGTGTTGTCGTTGGTATAACATGTTTTCCAGGATCGCAAAACCCAGAGCTGATGATTATTTCAAATCCATCAATGTCAAGGCGGCATACCACACCTATGTGCCTTTTATTTTGGCAAATCAAGCAACAAAGATATTTTCTTGGAAGACACATTTGCACGTAGTGATGACTGGAGAGTATTGCAAAGGTTTGAGCACAGGAATTCATTTGATGAAGTTGCAGAACAAGATGATGCTTACACTGCTCCCGATGTAGAAGATTCCACAAATGTTCCTAATATCTTTGAGAACCATCACGTCAATGACGCTGGCGAAAATATTGCCATTGGGTTGTGGACATATGAGAGTTAATCAATAATACACCAACATTCGAGGACATTGAGGATGAATAAGAAGATGACACTGGTGGGAATTACGATTCAGACTGATACACATGGCGAAGATGTTGACGCTGCTACTGCGGATGATGATAGATTGCTTTTGTCGTATTTGCCTGTCAGAAGACGGTTTTTTATCTACTATGCGAAATTGTGTGCTATGACAACTGAAACCAGATGAACTGTTGTTTAGTATTTTGCTGTGAGAACATCACTTATTATGTATGTTGATTTGTGTTTGGTGATTGTATGATGACTAAAACATGATGACATTGTTGTTTATTTGTACTCATATTTGGCTGTGAAACTTGTATTTGATGACATAGTTTGCTGTTGGACTACAATTTGCTCGACGTCTTCGAATGGGAACAAAGATGACCTGACAGGGCCTCTACTAATTTATTTATTTATTAGCAAAAGGGCCTCTGCTATTTATTTATTTATGAGCAAAAGGGGATACCCCCCCCCCGATTTCCATTAATAGAAATCATTAGATGTTCACAACACTACACCTAGCCTGCTAAACAGGTTTCATTCATTACTAGTTTCAGCAAAGTGCTCGTGTCATAGCCACTGAAAACATCACGAGTGCTACATACACTTCAAATAAAGAGGCAATCATCCTACAGATCACATCAATTTTCCCATTATCTTCACAAGCTCTTTCATCTCCTCATTGCTGTCAAGGTCGTTCAGCAGCCGTTGCTTGGCCATGATCAAAGGAACTGCATCTTTAACCTTCTTCTCTGCATCTTCCTCTTCTGCCGTTCCTTCAGTTACTTGTCCAACACCCCAACCTGCTGGTATTGGGATTCCTTGGCTAACCAAATAATCAGCGTAGTTGCATTCCCTCACATCAGCAACTTCCCAGAAATACAAATCACACGAATCTTCCCATTTCTGCATGAATCAAATTGGAAGATCATCAACCAAACTATTAAAAAATCAGCAACTGAAAGCAGTAGAACAACACTTAAACATATTATTACCCCATGTTTCGGGCATTTGTAGAAGACTCATTCAGGGTTGAGGATTGTGGTTGAGACGCGACGGATGACTCTGCGTAATTTGTAGCAGTGGCACCACACCAACGGCAGCGGGTTGCGATGAGCAACCGGCTGCAGTACGTGTTCCGGCGGGGGTGTGATGAGACCCATAGGCAATGGTACGGGTGGCAACTTGGCGCATATCTAGTTGTTACCTGCTGAAGAGCAAGTGGACGAGCAGCCAGCGGAGATGGTTGCTACGGCCAGAGCTTCTGATGCTAGGCAGAGTAAGTAGAGAAGAGGAGAAGCAAACGTTGGATATGTCAATTTCGTTACCTGTAGAGTATCATAGCACCATATATAGTCATAGTCTAGGTTTGGATTTGAACCAGCTATAGGAGCACGTCTCTCTTTTTTCTAAAACTCAACGACGTCTCTTTACTCGTACACTAGCTTGTTTTGTACGCCTTCTCAAGTCTTTGATTTTCTTTCTTTTTCTTGCAAGGAAGGAAGGAGGACAAAATTGAGAGTTCCTGGGACTTGAACCCAAGACCTCGCAGTTGAAACCAAGGGTGCTAGTCACTCATGTGGCAAACGTTCCCTGGGAGGAGGACAACAGACAAAAACATTTTCCTTGTTGTTTTAGTTACAATGCAAGATCGAACGGTCGCAGTTTCGGGAATGTTATCAGGCGAACGAGCCCGGTTTTTCTTTTCTTCCTATATATAAAAAAGTATGCTACTTGGTGTCGGCTTAGTCAACAAAAGATTGTGCCAACCTTGGTCGTTGGATTGACATTCAACATCTGTCATGTTTCTTCAGTCTCTTCTTCCTCCAGCCGCCAAAGCTAAACCAGTGCCGGTGGGACCGCCTGCTCCCGCCTCTCACGGTTGGTTGTGCTGCCGCGCACGCATCATGGCCACATCGCACCATAAAACTCTGCGCATCTTCCCTGGCTCCTATGTGTTCCCGTCTGAGGCCTCACCATCATTGTCTGCCTTGGTTCGCTCGCTGCGGCGCCGCCCTCCGGTGTTGTCAACATGGTCAACAGCCGAGCGTAATAAGGAGATGACTGTACATTGTGAGGATGACAGTAGGGAACCACCAGGATCATGGCAGTAGGCAAGCAAGTGCCTCCTTTATTACAAGAAAAAGGGTTCCTTCTGATGGTTTCCTTACATCTGGGTCACACGACACTGTCAACGTAGTCAATAAGCGAGATAGCTGCACTAGGAGCGGCAAACACCCGGGACCCAGCAGCGCGCAATATTTTTTTCGGTACGGAGAAGGGTATCAACTGGGTTGTGCGGGAGCTGTGGCCCATCTAGCGCAGGCTTTTATTTCACATGTTTACCACATGACCAACCCAGTTTTTTCCTTTCTGAAAATGGCTAGCCCAGCTATTTTGTTTGTTGCAGAATAACCAACGTAGGCCTACTTGCTTTTCTACGCCTTGCTGTGCCAGAAATCATTCAAGACGAGGAGGGATGCATTCGGGCTTGCCCATAAAATGGGCTATAAATAATAAGAAATGGGCTATAAGTAATAATAAATGGGCTGTAAAATGAAAAATACAGCAAACAGGCAATTAGTTCCAAAATACATTTTTTGTTTAGGATTTTGATATTTTAAATTTCATTGTTTTTGTGTGGGTAAAATTTCATTGGATTTAAATTAAGGTATGTTTAGTTTTTAAATTAATTTGAATCCGGATAGAAATTTCGGGTTGTATGCTGTTTGGGACAGATTTGGAGGCAGACATGTGGGTCTACTAGGTTGACGTGTACGAAAGGCTTTGTCAACTTAGCCCACAAACGATTCTAGCAGAAGTGACCATGGGATGTTAATCCAACAACCGTGTTGCTTCTTCAATATCTGATCTTCTTGCTCCAGCCGCCCAAACCAGCGCCGATGGGACTGCCCGCTCCCACCTCCCGTGGCTGGATATGCTGCCGCACAGGCTGCACCGCACTACCCTACTCCATCGCTAGACAGGCCGTTGCTCTACTCACCCACACCTCCTATTATTTTCCAGCGACAGCAGTCGAACCAGTAAAGCCTCATACTCCCCACCACGTGTGCAACCACTGCCGAGTCTTCCCCGACTCCGGGTCGTTCCCTTTCTAGGCCTCGCCGTAGTCCACCACCGTGGTGCTATCGACACGGGGTGGTCAATGTGGTCAACGAATGACATTCATCGGAAGAGGACTGTACGTGGAGAGCATGACAGTTGGGTCCATGGACACACGCAAGGAAGTGCCTCCTTATTACGCGTAAAATAACGATTCCTCCACATGACAGCAGGGACCTACTGGAAGGGCCTCTGTATTTCGCAAAAAAAACATCCCTCCCGCTTATAGCTCGGACCCACCAGCTATATCTTTACACAGAAGGAAGTGCCTCTTTATTACGCACAAAAAAAACAAATACTCCCCCTGCAATCTGGGACCCACCATAGTTGGAGGCTGACTTGTGGGCCTACTGATGCGGACGGAGGGCTTTGTCAACTTAGTAAACATGAAAGATTCTAGATCCAGTGACCGTACGATGTCCATCCAACGGCCATAGTTCTTCTTCAACCTTTGGTCTTCTTGCTCCTACCGCCCAAACTAGCGTCGGTCATGCCGCCTGCTCCTGCCTCCCGTGGCCGGCTCTGCTGCCACGCAGGCCTCACTGCCCCACCCTACTCCAACCTCTGGCCAAGCCATTCATCTACTCACCCATAACCCCTGTTATTCTGCGGCAATGACAGCCAGACACCGCAGCCAAACAAATCAACCCTCGTACTCCTCTCCGCATGGGCATCCACTACCGCGTCTTCCCCGGCTCCGCGTTGTCCCCTTCCTGGGCCTTGCTGTCGTCCACTACCTTGGTGCTCTGGCGCGGCATGGTCAACGTGGTCAAGGAACGACTTCCATCGGAAGAGTACTGTACGTGGAGAGGCTGACAGCTGGGTCCACGGCCACAACAAGGAAATGCCTCCTTATTAAGCGCAAAATAATGATTCCTCCACCCGACAGCAAGGACCCACCGGACAGGCCACCATATTTCACAAAAAATGTTTCCCCCCTGACTGTCGGGACCCACCAGCAATATCTTCGCATGCAAGGAACTGCATCCATATTACAGGCAAAACATATGATTCTCCCACTGATAGCTGGGACCCACCAGCTATATCTTCACATGCAAGGAAGTGCCTCCTTACCCCCTGATAGCTGGGACCCTCCCGGTCGAACCGTACGTAGGGTTGTTTGTCTGGTCGCTAACATGTACATACATACTAGTCGATCGGTTTGTCTACAGGCCGCAGCAATGAACCGTGGCCGAGTAAGGAAGGGCATGTGTCGTAGTAGGGGCATGGACGTAGCATGTCACACAGTCCCGTCTATATCGTGCACACGTACGTATAGCCAGGGTGCAAGAAAGTAAATACGACCACGTACATACATATGGGCGGGGTCTCGAATGCCTACTCCCGCATACGTATGGCCAGGGCTCGTGTACATGGAGAGGCAGCGGAGAGAAGAGACGACGTCCTGTTCATCGACAGCCAACCGGCTAGTCAGAATGGAAAAACTGCGTCGTGTTCATCGGGAGGCAACGTAATGCGTCTTGTTCATCGCGAGCCAACCGACTTGGACGGAACAGCCGAAACGAGACCTGGTGTGCCGCAGAACGGTGGAAACGGCCTTCTATTCGACCGCCTATGGTCGAAACGGGATCCTATTCACCGGGAGGGTTCTGGCATACTGCAAAATGGAGGAAGCGGACTTCTCTTCGACCTCCTACGGTCGAAACAGGGTCCTATTGATCAGGAGGGGTGTGGTGTACCGCAAAACAGAGTAAAAGGACTTCTCTTTGACCTCCTACGGTTGAAACGGGGGTCCTATTCATCAGGAGGGGTGTGGCGTACCGCAAAATGGGACTCTGCAGGCTACTGTTCATTCATCGTCTACTGCCTCGCTCCAGCCTCCATGGGTTACTATTCATCCACCGTCGATCTCCTCCAGCCTCCACCTACAACTTTTCATCCATGGCGTCTCCCTCCTGCCTCCACCAGCTACTATTCATCCACGGGCTCCTGTTCATACAGCCTCCACTGGCTACTGTTCAACCAGCCCTCCACGGGCTACTGTTCATCCAACCCTCCACCAGCTACTGTTCAACCAGCCCTCCACGGGGTCCTGTTCGTCCACCCCCAACCAGCTCAATCGGGGTCCTGTTCATCCAGCAGCAATGACCTCTACTACCACGGGCTCCTATTCATCCAACCCCCATCAGGAACTATTCATCCAACCCCCAACGACGCTCACTGTTCATCAAGAGGCAACAGGTTCGATCGGCTTCAGTTAGCAGCAGTAGAGAAGAGCTCGCTCGATCGGGTTCAGTTAACAACCAGGGATCGATCGATCGCTCGGGTTCAGTAATGCGTAGCCAGTGCAATCACTCGGGTTTAGTAGTCGAATGCCTCGCTCGGGTTCAGTTAGAGCCCAATGCCTCACACCCATGCGCGTACATGTATGAGAGAAATGCACAATCCCTCTGTGCATCGCTCGGCCCCGACCACCCACCATAACCGGGAACTCCCTGATATTTTCCTCGTCCTCGCTTCTACCACATTTTTTTCCGTCATGGATGGCCCAAAGAATGTCATGCAGCTGCGTCTCCGGCCTGCCTAGGATGAAAAGCCCATTTTCTGTCAAGATGTTTTGCCATAAAAGTAGGAGCCCACCACATCTATGATGATACCGGGTTTTGCCACAATTATCGTCATATAAGTGTCATAAGCATGACAGGAAAAAATTCGTTCGGCCCAAAACGTCATGGATGTGTCTTCTTTTTGTAGTGCAAGGACACTTGGCCCACTCGCATCCAACGTCCAAAACATGTAGCATGCTCGATCTGATGGCCAAAAGTGTTGAGTGGATGAGAGGCAGGAAAGAGGCTCGGTTTTACTATCCTAATTGGTTTGGATCATTCGGATCTTAATATTCACACCATAAAAGAAATATTACATGATAAACATGTTGGGTAGCATTCCACATCAAAAAATATATTTTTATCATTTACCTACTCGAGGATGAACAAGAATTAAGCTAGGGGATGCTGCTATTATAGTATCAATCTTGGATGTTTTATATGCAATTATATGCTATTTTGTATCATTTTTTGGGACTAACCTACTAATGTAGTGCCTAGTGCTAGTTGCTATTTTTTTTGCCTATTTTTAGTTTTCTAGGAAATCAATAACAAACGGAGTCCCAACGCTACGAAATTTTTTGACGTTTTTATCTGGACAAGAGAGACCCTAGAAGCTTCGGGAGGAGACGAGGCGAGAAGCGAGGAGACGACAAGGCAACAGGGTGCGCCCAGGGGGGTAGGCATACTCTAATTCCTTGTGGGCTCCATGTGGCTCCGTCTGACCTAATTCCACCTCTACACATTCTCTAAAATTGGGAAACCAATAGGGAGCCACCCAAAACACTTTTTCCGCCATTGCAAGTTTATGTTCTTCCATGATCCCATCTGGAGACCTTTTTCGGTACTCTACCAGAGGGGGAATCGATCACGGAGGGCTTCTATATCATCCTTGTTGCCTTCTGATGATGTGTGAATAGTTCACCATAGACCTATGGGTCCATAGCTAGTAGCTAGATGGCCTCTTCTCTCTCTTTGATCTTAAATACAATGTTCTCCTTGATGTTCTTGGAGTTCTATCCGATGTAATCTTCTTTTGCGATGTGTTTGTTGAGATTCGATGAATTGTGGGTTTATGATCAAGTCATGAATATTAATTAAGTCTTTTCAAAACTTTATTATGCATAGCTTTGTATTTCTCCCCGATCTATCTGTTTGGCTTGCCAACTAGATTGATTTATCTTGCAATGGGAGAGGTGCTTTGTGATGGGTTTAATCTTGCGGTGCTCTATCCCAGTGACAAAAAGGGACAAGACACGTATTTGTATTATTTCCATTAAGGGTAAAGTGACGGGATTTATTCATATTGATTGTGTTTACTTTGTCTACATTATGTCATCTTGCTTAAGGCGTTACTCTGTTTTATACTTATTACCATAGATGGATGCTGGATACTGGTCGATTGGTGGAGTAATAGTAGTAGATGCAGGCAGGAGTCGGTCTAGTTGTCTCGAACATGATGCCTATATACATGATCATTTCCTTGAATATCGTCACAATTATGCTCTTTTCTATCAATTGCCCAACAATATTTTTTTCACCCACTGTATGCTTTGTGCTCGAGAGAGAAGCATGTACTGAAAACTATAGCCCCCGGGTCTACTTTTATCATATATAAAAACACAAGAATACCTTGCTGCAATTTTGTTTACTTTATTATATTTTGCAATTTAGTTTATTACCTACCACTACGAGATTTCATCCTTGCAAGTAACCACTGAGGGGATTGACAGCCCCCTTGTTTGCGTTGGGTGCAAGTATTTGCTTTTGTGTCTGTATGTGTTGTTCACAAGGCTTTGTGTGATTCTCCTACTGGATTGATAAGCTTGGTTCTTAACTGAGGGAAATACTTACTGATAACCCACAAGTATAGGGGATCAATTGTAGCCTTTCTCGATAAGTAAGAGTGTCGAACCCAACGAGGAGCTAAAGGTAGAATATACATTCCCTTCAAGTTCGATCGACCACCTATACAACTCTACTCGCACTTAATGTTCGCTTTACCTAGAACAAGTATGAAACTAGAAGTACTTTGTAGGTGTAAAGGGATAGGTTTGCAAGATAATAAAGAACACATAAATAAAAGCTAGGGACTTTTTAGATAAATACACTATTAAGTTAGTTTTAGTAGAGAGCTTTTTGTCACAAGAAAGTTATTTGTCCCTAGGCAATCAATAACTAGACCGGTAATCATTATTGCAATTTCATATGAGGGAGAGGCATGAGCTAACATACATCCTCTACTTGGATCATATGCACTTATGATTGGAACTCTAGCAAGCATCCGCAACTACCAAAGATCATTAAGGTAAAACCCCAACCATAACATTAAGTATTAAGTCCTCTTTTCTCCCATACGCAAAACCCCACTTACTCGGGTATGTGCTTCTGTCACTCACGCCACCCACCATAAGCGAATCATGAACATATTGCAACACCCTAGAGCGGAAATCCCTCACGCTTGCGCGACATGGAGAGCACCATAGGATAGCACCAATAATAAACACACAACTCAAACCAATTACGATTATCAATCAACCCATACGACAAAATGAATCTACTCAAACATCATAGGATAGCCACACATCATTGGATAATAATATATAGCATTGGGCACCATGTTTAAGTAGAGATTACAGCGGGTAAAAGAGAAGTTACACTGCTACATAGAGGGGGAGAGAGTTGGTGATGACGGCGGCGAAGTTGTTGGTGTAGATCGCCATCACGATAATGGCATCGGCGGTGTTTCGGCGCCACTGGGAGAGAGGGGGACAAAGCCCCTCCTTCTTCTTCTTCCTTGGTCTCCCCTAGATGGGAGGAGCGGTTCCCCTTTGCTCCATGGCCTCCATGGTGGTGGAGGGGTAAGAGCCCCTCCGAGATTGGATCTCTCTCTCTGTTTCTCTTCGTTTCGCGTTTATGTTTTCTAGCCTTTCTCCATTTCTTAAATTCCCGGAGATCCATAACTCCGATTGGGCTGAAATTTTAACACGATTTCTTTTCGGATATTATCTATCTTGCGGTGAAAAAGGGCTCCAACCGTCTTACAGGGGCCCCACTAGCTTGCTGGTCGCGCCCAGGGTAGGGGTTGCTCCTCTCGAGCTTGTGGGCCCCTCCGACATTGTCTCACATTGATTATTTTACCCAAAAATAACAAATATTCCAAAATAAATCTCCATAAATTTTTATAGCATTTGGACTTTGTTTGGTATGATATTCTACGAAACAAAAAACATGCAACAAGTAGGAACTAGCACTGGGCACTGGATCAATATGTTAGTCCCAAAATAATATAAAGTATTGCCAAAAGTATATGAAAGTCGTAGAATATTGGAATGAAACAATCAAAAACAACGGAGACGTATCACTTATCTCTACTGTGCTTGTTGGGGAACGTTGCATGGAAAACAAAAAAATTCTACGCACACGCAAGATCTATCCATCGAGATGCATAGCTACGAGAGGGGACAATATGTCTACGTACCCTCATAGAGCGTTGAGCGGTAGCATTTATCAACGCGGTTGATGTAGTCGTACACCTTCACGATGCCCCCGATCAAGTACCGAACACTACAAAAAAAATACACTTCCGTGATCATACGTGTTTGTCACAGTAGGTCACGTTTTTTGTCATGCATGTACATCCATGACGACTTTATGACAGAATCAAGATAGTCATACCTGTGATGTCGTAGAAGTGTTCCACGACATTACCAAAATTATCATCACAGAAGTGTCCACTTCCATGATGATAAATCGCGCGTCACAGAAGTGCTTTCATCAAGGCTGACCGACACATGGCATCCACCATAACGGAACACCGTTAAGCTATCGGGTTTGGTTTTGGATCCGATAACCCGTTAACAGCCCCGACCAATGGGGATTTTCCACGTATAAAATGATCATTGGCTGGAGGAAACACGTGTCAGCTCACTGTTGGGACAGATGTCATCCACTCATTGGACCCAAGGTGCCTATGTACGTCGACATGTGGCACAGCCCAACAGAGGCCCATTCCTGTGAAAAGGTCGGCCCATTTGACTTGGTCAAAAGGTGGCGGGCCGGCCCATGGAAAGCCTATTAATGGCATGTTCGCATATAGCCCATTTACAACCCCGCTAACCCAGGGCGCATTACGACCTCTCCAAATTAGGCCCAATAGCTTCATCTGGGCCGGGCAATATCATTCCAGCCCATTTTAACTTCTGGCCCATGTATGGCCCATGACGTCTTTCGGCCCATATGAGGCCCTTTGTAACTCTTGGCCCATTAATGACCCGTGGTGAAACTGGCCCGTAGTGAACAATTTATCACTTTATACCCATTAACGGCACATTATTCCATTGGGCCGTTTCCAGCCCAAGTTATCTTTCGGCCTTCTCAGGGCCCATTTATTCTTGGGCTCATTTCCAACATTCGGTTACTTACGGCCCGTTACTGTCATTTTCTGCTTGTGGGCCAAATTCAGCCAGTCGTTACAGTCGGCCTGTTTGTGGCCCGTTAATACGTTGGGCCGTTTTCATGTCAAAAAAACCGTTGGGCTGTTTTCATAGAGTTATCAAATACGGCCTATTAATGGCCCGCTATGGTCCACGAATAGTATGGCCCATGATTGGCAAAATGAGGATACGCCCCGTAGAAGGCCCATGGATCCTATGTCCCGTAGAAGGCCCATGGATCGTACGACCGGTAGAAGGCCATGGATCATACGGCCGGTAGAAGGCCCATGGAACCTATGGCCCATATAAAAGGCCAATGGATCCTACGACCCATAGAAGGCCCGTGGATCATATGGCCCGCAAGAGGCCCATGGTTACAACAGTCCGTTTGTTGCCATGATTATTTTGGCCTAGTTACCAAAAATAGGCTATTATGGCCACTAGAAAAACACAGAAAAAGAACTGCAGTGACTACAAGCAAACAACTAAACAAGACAATAAGGAAATAAATAAGTAAGCAATTAACGCTAGCCTATTACCGCTATTACACATATTACATCCACTGGGCATCAAAGTTCGCCACTAGTGCAAATATAGGGAACAAAGCATCATATTACATACACTAGCCGTCAAAATTGGCCACCAGTGCAAATAAACGCGGCAGCAAAACAAGAGCATAACTGAAACAACTTCAGAAGAGCTCAAGAAATGTTATCCTGGGTATCCACCATGCTGGCAATAAGCTTAGCAAGCTTATTAGCTTTGTCCTGTTTGGCGCTAAAATCCTCCAACTCTTGTTGTTGCACCAGAAAGTATGCATCTGAATGCTCCAAGGACTTCTGCATTCCTTCCGCTTCTTGTCGCAGCACAGCTGATCGATGTCTTTCAGCTTGTAACCGAGACTCAAGAAACCGAACTGATTCAGATAGTGAGTTTGAATAGCTTATGCAACGGTGGCCAGTAACTCGAACACTAAACCAAGACAAGACTTTGGGGTTATCTCACTGTCTTCAAGATAGTCTTCCTTAGCTGTTTTATCAGGTTTGTTGGAGACCAACAAGGATGTGTCACTATCCTGAGCCTTATCTGCATTACTTCCTTTACCATTGCTTAATAAGTCACTCTTCCCCAATATTCTGTCAACATTCTAAAAGAAGAAACAAGTAGACACATGACAGGTTTAGCATGTACTAGTATATGAAACTCATTTCGGTGAACCAGTTCATTAGTAAGGTGGACAGGATTAAACTACCAAGTATTCTATTGCCAAGTAGTAGTACATAATAAAAGCATCAAACAAACATATATCTATGTCCTATGGTCACTGTATTGTCTTGCCAAATCAAAATAGAGACACGGTTCAAATCATATCAGTTCAAGACAAAGCAACAGTGAAAGAATACAAAGCGTGGGAAACTACATGGCACAACAAGATTTCAGATGGGTACCACGGGTCTACATGTACAACAACACTATTGGCTCTGTTGTGATGCTAGTAATGTGCATGATATGAGAAGTCAACTGTATACACAATTGAAATTGAAATCAACAGAGCTATTGATAAGAGCAAACCTGTTAAAGAAACATGCGTGGACATACCTGCTGTGCCATTGGAGTTTCGATTGGATGCTTCAATTTAAAAATAAGTTTGTATGAGTAAATACAGTGATACAAGAGCAAATCAATCGTAGTTAAAAAAGGCGCGCCTAAGCGAGTGCTTAAGCGCGCCTAGGCTCTAGGAGTTGGCAAAACGCATTGCGCATAACTACGCTTAACCTGTGCATAACTGCGCATAAGCATGCGCTTTGGTCAGTAAAGCGCAAGGCGGTGGCAAAACGCACAATTAACGCCTTGCACTTTTTTGAACTATGATAGCAATGGAATCTTAAATTAGAACAGTTGTTCTTCAGGTTTAGGCACTTGTTCTACATGATCAGAGTACAGTAAGACGCAAGAATATAATACTCAAAATAGAAAATGAGCTCATAGACCTTACCACATTCTTGGTTCGGGACCAGTACAGAACAAGGTGTTCCTAGTCATCGTCCAGTAAATGTGTCTCAGGAGAACGTAAGGGAATTTGATGAGTTTCTTTGCCGGTGAAGTATGTTTTCTTCAGGTAATTCTGATACTGCCACCATGCATTCTTGAAGATAGCAGAGGTATGAGCATAGGTTACCTCATCCTGAGTTTCCAAATCGGTCCTTCTCTATAGAGAAAAATGGGAAAATTTGTTGTATTATAACCATCATGGAGGTAGGATGTATGGGACAAAGCAAAGTAATTGCCGTGAATAACATTACTTACACATAACTCCTGGACAAACACCTACAACTGGCATTTTCCTTCATCTTCAGTATAATATTTCCAAGATGGGAAGATACGCACATACGATTGTTTCATCAAATGTGATAGATGCTAAACTACGACTAGCTGGTTGTGCTTCCTTCACAGGAATAGGCGTACTAACTGGTCGAGTTGGGGTACGCCGTGGTAGTACTGGCCCTTTGGGCACTGGAGCTTCCTTACTAACTGCTCTTGTTTGGGAGCTCTATGGTGGAGATGGTGCTGTGTCAACAGGAACTGGGTTACTATCGGCTGGGGTTGGGGTTAGATTGGGTGAAGCTGGTTCTCTGTCCTTCACAGTAGGGGTACAACCTATGAGAGTTTGGGTTATGTGTGGTAGGGCTGGTTCTTGTGCATGTACAACCGGGGTGCTATCTCCACCAAGAGGTAGCACTTTTTTATTTGAAGACCGTGCTTTTAGTCTGCTACATACTGGCATCACCCGCTCCAATTCAAATGGCTGATAAACAAGAAACATAGTTGAATGTACAGACATTGTATGAGAGACAGATGCAATAGATAGTGTGGAAAAAAGAGGGCATGAAATACTTGACATGTATATTGTTTAACTAAAATGGACAGCATGACATAATTTCACATATATGATGTCTATCTAAACTGGATAGCATAGCATAACATAATTCAAAGATATGATGAATAACTAAATAGGGTCGCATGACATAGTTCACCTACATGTTATTTAAGTAATCAGGATCACATCATTTAATTCACATATGTGATTTATATGCTAAACAGAGGGCATTCGATATGATGTCTGAACTAAGAACATGGTGTTGAATATTGTGTATATGATGTCTAAACTATGCAATGCAATACACCATATGCATGATATGAGCAGTATAACCGTGCCAAGTTAGAGCATACACCTCGGTGGGGGAATAGGACTGGTCATCTGTCTCTGAATCCATCTCTGAGGAGCTATCGGGACCCAACAAGAGATCTGCTTCGACAGGTAGCACTGTCTGCTCTGAAGGCCTTGTTTTTACTCTAGATTTTTCCATCTCCCACCCAAATGGCTGATTCACAGGAAGAGTAGTTTAATGTACAAACATTGTTGACAAATGGAAATGTAATGAAAAAAGGATGTGCAAGATATCATTCAAATATATGATGCCTGGTTAAACATGATGGCATTGCACATTTCACATATATTATGGCTGGCTAAAAGACATGAGACAACATAATTCCCATATATGATATAGAAACTAAACATGTGTCATTGCAGAACATGACTAAACTAAGTAGATGACATGTATGATGTCAAAAGTAGGCACTTCAAGGCAACATATGCATGATATGACTAACATCATCATGGCAAGGTAGAGCAAACAATTTGGGGGGGTAAATAGGAGTGGTCAGCGGTGTCTGAATCCTCCTCGGAACAAATATCTTCCTCTGGATTACAATATGGAGAGGGTGGGGAGGGTTTGCCATGGAAGCCACCATGGAGCGATGCCTGCATGACATTGTTTTGCCGCGCAAAACTCTTCTCTTTTTCTCTAGATGTTCAGCATGACTATGTACAATATCTGACATGCATACGAAAAAATATGGTGAGATTATGTAAGGAGAGCATGCAGAAATTTAGAGTGATGGTAACAACCAGTGGATGGATCCAAAAAAATTATAGCAGGCTGATGATTGCTTTAATTTAATAAAAAGACAGATGATGATTGCTTTATTGTTTGTTTCCCACCCAAGATGAACAACATAGGCATACCCTAGGTGAACCAGATATTAGACAGAGATACTATTCATTGCTTCCTCGATATGTGCCCCACAACTAATTTAGAACTCAAGTTTGAACATTAATTTGGACATGACTTGGAGTCCAATAGATGATGTAAAATAATTGCAAAATTTACATCACCAAAAACGACCTGACTACAACAGATGAGGTAAAAACTGCTGACTCTGAACTTAACTGTCGAAACTGAAATTTATTGTGGAATCTAAATGTTACTGTCAAAACTAAACACAATAGTAGCAGAGGCACTTGACATGTAGTTTAGGGAGGGCCTGCAGTTCATCTTCAACCTGCACGCCCCTGAGCCGCCAGCCACCACCGGCCGAACCGTCGGCCCCAGCGCCGCCTCACCGCCCGAAACAACTCCCCACCGCCAGTCCGCCGCTGCACCGCCGCCTCGGCCAGCCCTCTAGGCCCCCGCCCCCACCCTAAACCCTAAGATAGATAGTGGGGTACCTCTCCAGCGAGCTCCCGTCCCCGTTGCGGGTGGTTCTTCCTTAACTCTGGCGAGCCGCCCCCCACCCCCTGGAAATCGACTGACCCAAAAGTCGATTCAGTTGACTGAAGTGTAGCTAAATCAGAGTAGAGCAGCTGCACGAGCGATGGGGAGAGCAGCAGCCGCAGCGCGAGCGAGCGAGCCAGAGCCGGAGCAGCAACAGCTGGGCGAGTGAGCAATCAAGCGAGAGCCGGAACAGAGCAACAGCGTGAGCGACCAAGTGAGATCTGGAGTAGCAGCAGATCCGGCTGGTATGGACGTCGCTGCCGAAGGGGCCTCGCACTGGGGGAGAGCCACTATGGAGATGTTGCCCGCGGCGCCGGCTTCAAGGTAGCCGCTCCATGGGGTGCAGGATGGAGCACCGTCGGAGTCGGGAGGTCGAGTTAAGGAGAAGGTGTGATGTGATGAGTGAACAACCTCTTTGGTGGCACCAAGTAGGCCTCGACTTCATCTGAGGAGTTAGTGAGGATGTTGCGGTTCCAGTGGAGCAGCTTAAGGCGGCATTGTGGGGATGGAGCAGCCGCGATAGACGAGACGATCGTTAGAGCAGTTCCTTTGAGGTGGAGGATGGGGCGGCTGAACCGGCGGGACAATGCGATGGACGACGGATCCTCATCCAGGGAGGTGGACAAGGGACGTCGAGCTATTGTGGTGGACGACGTCATCAGGGAAGAAGCTCTGGCTGGGTAGCGGTGAGGTGGCGGACGGAGGAGGGTGGGGTTTCGCGGCTGGAACGGAGAGGTTATGGCGGCCTAGGATTTTGAATGGCGAAAAGGGGGCGATGGGAGGGGTGAACCATGACTTAGGGACGCGCTTTTCCAAAATGTAGGGTGTGGTACAAAAGTACCCCCCATCGATTTGAACTAGCGGCCCTTTCGACTCAGGGTTAGAAGGGGGATTTTGCATGTCGGGATTTGGTAGCTGGAGGGAGTTTTCGCGCGCGTTGTAATTTCGGGATAGCGAGGCACGGGTTGTGAAGGCGCCAGTTTTGGGAGCATGATAACTGAATTTTCGGGATATAACAAGGCGCGGGTTGAATTTTAGGGACAAGCCTAACGTGTAGTAATATTGTACTTGTACATACCAAATCAATCCGCACTTCCCTCAACCAAAAAGAAAACGAAAAAATAAAATTATTCAGACCACACAAAGAGAGAGTCTTGCCCCGTTTTACTATTCAAAAGCTATTCAAAGCTACTCCCTCCTTCCATCTATATATGGCCTAATGCGTTTTTTGATGCTAACTCTGACCAAATATTAGAGCAATAATATATGACATGCAACTTACACAAAGCACACCGTTAAATTCGTCTGCGGAAGGTTCTTTCAATGATATAATTTTCACATTGTGCATGTCATGTACTATTAATCTTGTCAATAGTCAAAGGCGGTCTTAAAAAACACATTACGCCCTATATAGATGGAAGGAGGGAGTACGAATCCATGTTATGTCCAATTAAATTTTTTCGCTTGCCGTATAATGCATGTAACCTACTCATACCAACATTTTAGTGCATTCCAAATGTCCATACTACCGCTGCAATTCAAACTAAATTTGAATTCGTTTCTCTATTTCAATAAGAATCTACAATCATGATTTTTGCCAACTTCAACCATCATTCGTGTATTACCTTAATAACACACCACATGATTACTATAGAGATAGATATGAACTATGTGTACTACATGAACTCGAATTCTATTTTTTAAATACACTTGATGTTGATTCTTAATAATAGTACATTTGATGTACTAACTATATATTCATAATCTAAACCATGTTCCATACGTATACCGTGTTTATCACACAAAGTATAGTGCCCCGCCCCCTACATTATGACAAGTATTTAGACCTGAGCTGCAAAAGCCATACATTAGCCTAAATTATAATCAATGTTCTATGTATTATACATAGTACTAGCAAGATGCCCATGCATTCCACAGAACATCAACATGATCAAGGGGCCTAATTTGCAAATATGGAGAGGGATGTGGGTATCTTTTTTCAAAATTGCCATAGTTTCCTTCCTATCCGCCAGATATAAATCGGACAGCCTATATTGCAGGATGGCAGGCACACCATCATCAACAACTCCGTTTTTATAAGAGTAGAGATAAAATATAGGAACAATTGCATTTTTGCCCCTAGTTGGAACCTAGCCACGGGTTTTGCCCTTACTTTTTGACTCTGCTCAGTTTTGCCCTTACATTTTCCGCTGAGGTCACCCGGATGCCCTTTGACCGTTTGACCAATAGTTTAGAAATTCATAACAAATTGATATGAACTCAGAAAAATGCAAATAAGATATGAAAATATTCAGATAAACATTACCTTTATGTGTATGTCATTTGCATTCAGGATAAAAGTACCGTTTAAACAACCTAAGGTTATTAATGTTATTAACATTACTATAAATAAAAAGGTATAAAAATACTTTTTTAGGAATAAAAAATACATGCAAATGTAGGTGACATTTTGTGAACATCCTGATATCTTATTTGCATGTTTCTGGGTTCATATCAACTTGTGAGGAATGCTCTAATGACTTTGACCATTATTTTGAAAGTCCATAACAAGTTGATATGAACTTAGAAAAATGCAAATAAGATATTAGGATGTTCAAAAAATGTTACCTACATTTGCGTGTAATTTTTATTCCTGAAAAAGTTATTGTTTATACCTTCTTATTTTTAATAATGTTAATAACATCAAAAAACCTTAAGTTGTTGAAATGGTACTTTTGTCCTGAATGCAAATGACATATACATAAAGGTAATGTTTATGCGAACATTTTGATATCTTATTTGTATTTTTCTGAGTTCATATCAATTTGTTATGAATTTTTAAAGTATTGGTCAAATGGTTAAAGGGCATTCAGGCGACCTCGGAGGAAAATCTAAGGGCAAAACTGAGCAGAGTCAAAAAGTAAGGGCAAAACCCATGGGTAGGTTCCAACTAGGGGCAAAAATGCATTTGTCCCTAAAATATATTATATGTAGTATAACATGTTCATAACCACACCATGTGTATCACCGTTATATATGTTCACACATGCGTCGGTTTAAAACACTATGATAAATTCTGCAAATATCCGAATTCGCTTTTTATAGTGAAGTATGATCTCTATTCGTCTTTTGCACCCACACAATCCTTTTATCTTTGTAGCTAGCGCTAACTTTCTCTCGTGCATGCACACGCCCGCATCCCTCTCACCCTCCCTCGGCATTCTCTAGCTCCATCGCGCAAATTCGTCTTTTCAGTTTAGGTTGTTCACCCATGGTGTGTGTAGGCCCCCCAGCTCCTTCTTTACGGCACACATCGATCGATATGCCTCTCTAGCCAGGTGTGCCTAGCACAAACACAAGATTGCCCTAGTCTCTTATCACCGTCCATGCCTCACTCCCACCACTCTTTTCATCTATCTCGTACTCGCACACTCCTTCCCCCTCGATATAGTATGCCTCTTGTACCACCTCCTAGATGCATCCCTCTCTCTCTATCCTTCTCCTCGTGCCTCATTTGCTTCTAACACACACATGCATGTATACCAATCGATCTCCCAACATATACCTAGATCGACTTTAACTATCCCCTCCATCGATCGACGTACCTCACAAGTTATGTCTCTCCTTTCTCTAACAAAGGGCGATTGATTTTCCTATGTAGTTATGTCTGCTTACCACAGCCATATCATCCTCCCTCATCATTCGTGCATGCTTCCTGACCCATCTCTCACACGCACGTGCACAGACAAGCATCCATCTCCTCTCTTATTGATATTGCGGGCATGCCCTTCGTTTGTCTAGCAATCCTATCCCACCATTTGTTAGAAGCAACTCCACTACCACCCCCTCCAACACTCTAGCTCTATCTCTCTCCCAACCTTATTCCTCTCCTACACATATGCATGGATGCCGATCAATCTCCCTTAATACATGAGGTAGATCGATCTCCTTAATACATGAGGTAGGCCTCTCTCCTCCTCCACACATATACCAGCCATTTTACCTCTATACTTAATTAGGCCTCCCTCTCCCCCACCACACACAGATAGTCGAGCGCTGTAGGTAGGTATCCATGCCACAGAGACAAACTGCACATGTCCCCTCTCACGTTCCAGTAGGCCAGCCATTCTATATCTTTGACGTGGGCACACACAAATTTGATGGCACTCTTTATCGATCACGCGCGCGCACACACACACACATCATCCCTCTCTTTGATTCTATGGACACCTCAAGCCGATGATACCTCCACTCTCTTCTATATATATATCATATATCCAGGACTCTATTTCGCACACATTGCATATGTTACATTTTTTGATTGACCCCCCCCCCAAAAAACTCTCACGAACCCACACACTATATCTCTCTAGGTTTGTATCTCTCTCACACAACCCCACGTAGGTGGTGTACGTATACAAGAAGAGAATAGGTGCACCATGCACGTACTCACACTTCGTTCCCAGCCACACCCGCGTGGGTACACGGTGGAGCTCATTTCTTTACGAAATGGCAGCCCACGTGCTAATTTGAATGCGTGTAGAGGTTGTTTACCTAGGGACGTCGTGGTACCATGCGTGCACGAAACAAAGTTCTAATTGACGCGTTGGCGCTTTATTTTTAAATAAAGTTATAGTGCTCAATGACACGTACACATAATATAAAACAATTTTTATGGAGAAAATGGCAGTCCGCTCCACTATATACAATGGAACCTGCCTGCCTAGTTTGTCTCTCTTCAAAGTATCTCACACAAGGCTGCCGTGGCCTCTCTCTCTCTCACCATTGGTTACTGATCCGGCCTCATCCCGTCTGCCGGGGGAAAGGGGGGAAGTGCATCATTTCTCTGTTCGACGGTGCCAAGGCAACATGTCCCGATCTGCGGTACACGCCGTTCTATCTGACCAAGCGCCGGCGCGGTAGGGCCTACGCCAACTGCTCGCTGCCGCAGTATGGGCAGATTCCGCCCGCCGCAGCTCACCTAGTTACATCCTGACGACCTCCAGGTATCCCCTCCGGCCTTGCTCCACTGCCCGTCTTCCCACGTCGCTGCATGTGGACCTTCCATAGTTCTTTGCCCAAAACGTAGCTCGTCCGACATACTTTCCATATTGCAATCTCGTCCTCACACCGTTTTAGACAAACACAACCGTGTTGTTATCTTCCCTTAGGACAACGGATATGCTTCGTTTTTGTTGTTGCATGTGTCATCACCTGTTATTGGCCAGTAATTGTTTCCTTTCTACCTCTTTTTTGCAAACAGGGCTATCCATTTCACCTCGTTGCTATTGCGACCTTTTGGTGAACTGCACAAATCACTTTTTTCTTAAGAGTGTTTTGTGCAGTTGTACTAAAATGTCACACGGGCAACGTCTCTACATTTCAGTGCAACTGCACAAAAGGGAGATTGGTTTTTCTCTATCCTCCTCATCCAACTCCAAGCCTAATCTTCTCCAACTAGTTAGTCTTAAGAGAGACTGCAAAGGTGACCGGCTTCTATTTGTGTGTTTATTGTTTCATCAGTAGTCCTCTATTATCGTAATCACACTTAATATCTTTGGAACAGGGATGCTCAGCTCTATTTTAGTGGAACTGCACAAAATGATCGGAATGTTGCATGTTCGAGACAGCTACTTTTTTCACAACATGCCTGGTTGAATTAGACAGAGCTGGGTGGATGTTGCTGCCAATGAAAGCATGGATCAATTTTAATTTAACACCTTCTCACAACTTTGTCTTTAGTTGTGATGTAAATATTAGCTCTGATCTGCTAATACATTAGCAAGGAAGTTAGTTTTTTATTGTTTCCGAAAGAGCATCGTTGGCAAGACACACGAAACAAAAGTTGAAAGCTCACACCATTGTACAATTTCATGTCGCTGGAAAATTATTTGTATACTATGTCAATTATGTAAACATATGCTAGAAGCTTCATAGCATTCCCAGAATCCTCTTTAGCATCTGAGTCCATGTGCCATGCACAAAATTATACTCCTTCATTCCTAAATATTTGTCTTTTTACAAATTTCAAATGGGCATATTTTAGAGTGTAGATTCACTCATTTTGCTTCGTATGTGTACTCCCTCCGTTCCTAAATACTCTATTTGTCTTTGTAGAGATTTCAACAAGTGACTACATACGGAGTAAAATGAGTGAATCTACACTCTAAAATATGTCTATATACATCCGTATGTAGTAGTCCATTTGAATCTCTAAAAAGACAAATATTTGAGTAGTCACTCATTGAAATCTCTAGAATGATAAATACTCCGGAGTATATTTAAGAACCGAGGGGCTAGAGCAACCGCATGGGAGACTCAGCCTGGTTGTTACGCCGCATTAATAGTGAGTAATGAGCAGTCAAATCATAAGCCCCACCTTTCCCACTGTATGTTGCTCGGAGGAAGCAACCATCAATACGCTCCTCTTTGAATCCGCTCATACTACTCCATCCATCACTGTTTATAGAGCGCACTTCAGAAAAAAGAAAAAAAAATCATGGGACCAAGGTGACTAGCGATCAGCCTGAAAAATAGCATTGGTAGTTATAGCACATCGTCTATTACTAGAGGAAATAATGCATACACACATGCATGCAGTGCTTCCACCCCGGGTACACACATGCATGCACTTACTCGACTCTGTAGTAGTACATCGAGAGAAAATTGTGGACTTGATTGCGGTTACCATGCCCCTAATTAATTGAGCATTAAACCAAACGCATCTAAAGTCTCTCTGGTGGTGGAAATGCATTAAGAGAAATGCATCATAATGAAGCGCGCCCTGTAAACTGTGACGGAGGGAGGAGTAGTATGAAGGTGCAAAACCAAGTACGCGTATGGCCAGTCGGTCAACGCACCTCCTCTTGGCATATCACTGACATGTGGGACAGGAGTGTGAGCAAACCGATCTCAATTGACGGCAAAATGGCCAACCCGCCGTTCCTTGAGAGAGATGAGGAGCGAGAACACACAGACAGGCTCGCACGGAGGCCAAGATATATTTGAGCATGGTTGGTTGATCGATATCATCATTACATGTTGGGCTGCCGTTTTCCGCCCTTCTCTGGAATAAACGTCTACTTTATCAGAGATTAAAAAAAGAGTACATATGCTCCACCATGCGGTTCTATTAGTAGTACTACTCGTACTACTAAACCATGCGCTTGGCTCTTCGCCTCTTCGTGAAGCCGAACAATGATGGTACTCCACATGTTGGGTACTATAGTGTATGTCTCTGACAATCTGACACCGAATGGACTGATGCATGTCCACCGCCTGCGCGGTGGTAGGTTGCATTAGTCAAAAGGCGTAAGCGAGCTTCACCTTGTCCTGCAAGCTTCTCCTTGTTCTACGAGTTGACGGACACACCAAAAAGTATTGCTAGTCCATACTCCCTCCTTTCCGGTTAATATGGCTTAATCTTTTTTGCGGGTAAATGAGAGAGCTTTATTCATATATAATCATTCTTAGGACGATCAGCCAAGACACTGGTCACTAGGAAGCGAGGTACCCCGCAAAAAAAGAAGTAGGAAGCGAGGTGTTTCATCAAGCCAGCTCTTGGCCACATTCAAAGTGCAGCAAGCACGGTTCGCACAAAGATGCGCCGCAAGGTTTGCTGACCTGCTTACATGCTCAATAACAAAAAAAGAGGAAATATTACCGAGCGCTCCTATTTGTAACAGGATATGAGCCAGAATTAAGCGAGAATTGTGGCGAGTGTTCCATGCAATCATCTTCCATTATCACATGCGAGAACCCTCGAAGAGAACCAAATGTGTTGAAGATTGCTTTATCACATTTTAAAATTATAATAAGAGTGCAGATGCTCCTTCATCTGGTTCCTAGTACTAGTATAGTACATACCTCTATAGACTATAGTTGTAGTACTAGTACTACTAGTAAACTTTGCGCTTGGTTGTTCGGCTATTCGGGAAGCCGAACAATAATAGTACTTGTATAGTGTATGCTTCTGGCAATCTGACACCGAATTAAGTGTTGCACGTCCACCGCCTGAGTGAGGGAGAGCTTGCATTAGTCAAAAGTTTCTCCTTGTCCTGTGATCCATCGCGCGCAAGCTTCTCCTGTCCTGCACCCTTCTCCTCATTCGGCAATGTGACGGGACATAACAAAGTAATGCTAGTCCGTACTGCCTCCTCTCCGGTTAATATGGCTTAATTTCAAACAAGATAAGTACACTATCTCACTATATATATTTTCCGGTGTTTATACGGTCACTAGGTCACCCTGACTGAGTATGTGTGTGCATGCACGTGTAGGTTGAGCACTTGAGTGTGACTGTGTGTGTTCCGTCGTGTGCTCAGACATGCATGCATTAGGGCGTTGCACACGTTTTTGCGTTCATGTGTACGTGTGACTGTTGCATACACGTAGGGGGAGTACGTGTAGGGGCCACTAAGGAGCAATCAAATCACACAGTAAGTTAGTCGGAAGAAGCAACCATCATTTCACTCTTCAATGACACGTACGCAATATAAAATGGTTGATATGGAGAAAAAAATAAAACCACTATATATACACTAGCAGGAGCCTAAGCTACAAGCCTGCTTGCTTAGGTTGCTCTCCTCACAACCATCGAACGACGATGGCCACACCGATGGTCACATATCCGGCCTGGTCCCGCAACTGGGGGAGGGAACAATGTTCTGCGTAGACACGGTGTAACGCCCCAGATATACTTTCCATATTTGTATCCAACTCTTGCCGTCTCCGGCGCTAAGTTATATTTATTTCTCGGGTTCGGGTCTTTGTCTCCGTGTGTTGTTTTCGTTTTCATGCATCTCATACCATGTCATCTCGTGCATTGCATTTGCATACATGTTCATCTCATGCATTCGAGCATTTTCCCCGTTGTCCGTTTTGCATTCCGGCGCTTCATTCTCCTCCGGTGGTCATTTCTAATCTTCTTTCGTGTGTGGGGTTTAAACATTTCCGGATTGGACCGAGACTTGCCAAGCGGCCTTGGTTTACTACCGGTAGACCGCCTGTCAAGTTTCGGGTCATTTGGACTTCGTTTGATACTCCAACGGTTAACCGAGGGACCGGAAAGGCCTCGTGTGTGTTGCAGCCCAACACCCCCCAAATTTGGCCCAAAACCCACCAAACTCTGCTCCATGTCCTAGAGCGTTCGATCACGATCGTGTGGGCGAAAACCGCACCTCATTTGGACTCTCCTAGCTCCCTCTATGCCTATTTATACCCCCTCCATTCGGATCTCTTCTTCCCCCGTCCGAAACCCTAGCTAAAAAAAAACAGATCAAACCTCCACCGCCGACGGACGTGTCCGGATCGGACCGGACACCGTCCGCCCACCGCCGCCAGCCACCCAGCGCCCGCCACGTGTCCCCGCGGGACCACATCGCCGCC
>NC_057807.1:332178869-332188306 GCF_018294505.1 Triticum aestivum | reverse complement strand
GCAACCGCCGCCCCGCCCTCCGGTCCCCTCGTCGCCGGCCGCTGCCTCCTTCCCCGTCGTTGCCGGTGAACAGTACCGCCGCCGCCTCGGAGTCCGTGCCCGATCCAGATCTGGATCTGGGATATTTCGGTTGACCTCTCTCCCCCGAAACCCTAATTTTCGTGCTAACTTTGACTGCTTGTATCTTCGCAACCGTAGATCCGTTTTGGGCATACGATATATCAAAATCTTCGCCTCGACATGTACATCATTTCGTTCCATTTCATCATTTGCATTTGAGGTCACCTTGATACCCAAAATGCTGTTAGAAGGAGGCTTCGTGAGTTAAATTGCAGAACCGTTAGTTCATCATGCACTTTTGTCATTTTTGCCATGTTTAATTCGTGCATGATATGCCTGTGCCCCTTTGGGATGAATTGTTGAGCATTTTGTCTTCTTTCTAGAGGTGTCACCGATGCATTTTTAGGATGTGTGTGTTGTCTTGTGCAAGCTTGCGAAGAGAGGTACCTGAGATTGCAGATTTCAGGGACTTAGTGATTTTCACTAAGTCTGGGATATTTTAGTTCATGATGCTATATGTCCAGCTTGTTTCCTAATGATCCGTGCCTCTTTTGAGGATGATCAGTAAGGGAGTTTTGATATTTAAGCTATGCTCTATCCATCCATGTCTTTGTTGGCATATGTGGAGTGCTCTAGGTTGACTCAATCGAGCTCAACTTTTGCTTCGTTGTTAATCTGGGCAGATCGTCAACTTGTTTGCGATTTTGCCGATGCTACCGTTAGTGTTCCATGCATGCTATGCCTTTGTTCTTGCCATGTGTAGCTAGCACATTGTGCCTTCTTGCTGGTTATATGCTTTCCTTTCCATGACTTGCACCGTAGTGAGTGCATCGAGCTCGTTTACATGCCTTCGTGAGTTATATTTCAGCGTGTCTCAGTTTTCACTAAGTCTGAAAACTGATTGTGTTCGAGCGATGTTCGTGAGCTCGGTAGAGTATTTTGTGAACCCTTTTGGCCCCAGGTCACTTTGGGTGTTTTGTTAAGCTTGTTGAGTAGCTCCATGCCATGTTCTTACTTGTCATGTTCAGGTTTTCTATCGTGTTGTTTTGCTGCTCCGAAGAGAGCATCGTGATCTGAAATTTCAGACTAGTGTTAATTTCACAAAGTCTGAAATCTGTTTTGCATTTGCGTTTTAGCCATGCTTGTTTGAACCTCTTAATGGATGAATTTGCCTATGGTTCAGTGCTAGTGTTTTGTCAACCATCTTGTGTACATCACTTCCATGTATTTTGTTTTCATGTTTGGTGGTTGTAGCATGTTCATTTCGTTGCATTTAGATGCCTACTTGCTGTAAATCGCAGACCGGTGTCGTATCTTAAAACGCTTGCCATTTCTAAACCGTAGCTCCGATTCCAATGTTCTTTATATCGTTTTCAAGCGATTTCATCCCCTCTATCCAGTGGCACACTTGGTTTTCCAAGTTGATGCCAGGTTCATGCATTTCCTGTCATATCTTGCATTTTGCATCCCGCATCGCATCCCGCATAGCATATCGTCATTTCATCATATTGCTTGGTCTTGCCCGTGGTTGATTGTATCCTTGTTGCTTGTTTGTCTTGTGGGTAGAGCCGGGAGACGAGTTCGCTACCGAGGAGCCCGTTGAGTTTGCTTGTGAGGATCCAGTCAACTCTAACAACTGTGCAGGCAAGATGATCATACCCTCGAAATCACTACTATCTTTGCTATGCCAGTTTGCTCGCTCTTTTGCTTTGCCACTGCTACGATGCCTACCTTTTGCTTGTCAGCCTCCCAATTGCCATGTTGAACCTCTAACCCACCATTGTCCTAGCAAACCGTTGATTGGCTATGTTACCGCTTTGCTCAGCCTTCTTATAGCGTTGTTAGCTGCAGGTGAAGATTGGAGCCGTTCCTTGTTGGAACATTTATTTACTTGTTGGGATATCATTATATTGCTATGTTATCTTAATGCATCTATATGCTTAGTAAAGGGTGGAAGGCTCGGCCTCTCGCCTAGTGTTTTGTTCCACTCTTGCCGCCCTAGTTTCCGTCATATCGGTGTTATGTTCCCGGATTGTGCGTCCCTTACGCGGTTGGGCTATTATGGGAACCCCTTGATAGTTCGCCTTGATTAAAGCTTTTCCAGCAATGCCCAACATTGGTTTTACCATTTGCCACCTAGCCTCTTTTTCCCTTGGGTTTCCGGAGCCCGAGGGTCATCTTATTTTAACCCCCCCCCCCGGGCCAGTGCTCCTCTGAGTGTTGGTCCGAACCAGGCAGCCTGCGGGGCCACCTCGGGGAAACTTGAGGTTTGGTTTTACTCGTAGCTTGACCTATCCGAACGTGCCCTGAGAAAGAGATATGTGCAGCTCCTATCGGGATTTGTCGGCACATTCGGGCGGTGTTGCTGGACTTGTTTTAACCTGTCGAATCATCTTGTTGTACCGAGATACCGAGTCTGATCGGTGTGTCTTGGGTGGAGGTCTATTCCTTCGTTGACCGTGAGAGCTTGTTATGGGCTAAGTTGGGACCCCCCTGCAGGGATTGATCTTTCGAAAGCCGTGCCCGCGGTTATGGGCGGATGGGAATTTGTTAATGTCCGGTTGTAGATGACTTGAACTAAACTTAATTAAAATGAACCAACCGTGTGTGTTACCGTGATGGCCCCTTCTCGGCGGAGTCCGGGAAGTGGACACGGTGTTGGAGTTATGCTTGCGCAGGATGTTCCTTTAGCTTCTCGCTCGTGCTTTGCCTTCTCTTCTCGCTCTCTTTTGCGTATAAGTTAGCCACCACATATGCTAGTCGCTTGCCGCAGCTCCACATATTTTGCCTTATCCATTCCTATGAGCTTAAATAGTCTTGATCGCTTGGGTGTGAGATTGCTGAGTCCCTGTGGCTCACAGATACTATAACTCCAGATGCAGGTCCAGGTGTTTCTGCTCCAGTTGACGATTACGAGCTCAAGTGGGAGTTCGACGAGGACTCTCAGCGATACTACGTGTCTTTTCCGGATGATCAGTAGTGGTGCCTAGTTGGGGTTATCGATTCAGGGCCTTGTCGCACGTTGGGTTCTTTTCTATTTTGGCGCCGTAGTCGGGCCATGAGTGTTTGTTTGATGGATGATATTTATGTACTCTGATGTGACGTGGCGAGTGTAAGCCAACTATGTTATCCCCTTTTATTATATATTACATGGGATGTTGTAAAGATTGCCTGACTTGCGACATTGCTTTCAATGCGGTTATGCCTCTAAGTCGTGCCTCGACACGTGGGAGCTATAGCCGCATCGAGGGCGTTACAAGTTGGTATCAGAGCCTTCCCCGACCTTAGGAGCCCCATTGCTTGATCGTTTTTAGCAGCCGAGTTGTGTCTAGAAAAATGTTTTGAGTCATTTAGGAATTATATATCGGAGAGTTAGGAATTCTTTTTACTTCCCAGTCTCCTCATCGCTCTGGTAAGGCATCCTGACGTAGAGTTTTGACTCTTCTCTTCTCAAATTTCACTAAAATTTTTTTTTTAGGATCACGCGAGTATCTTGGTTTTGTTCTGATGGTTTTGTGACGAGAACATTGTTCTTGGTGCCTCCTGTCTTTAGGGGTTGTGGCAGTGTCCCGGGGAGTTGAGCTCCGAGGTGTTGTCGTCACAATTTTATCGTTGCAATTCTGGTATACTTGAGATATGTTCGCCGACATCGAAAATCTCTTTTATGCAGTTCGTTGGTGAGATAACCTCGACGCCACCCAGTACTGGGGCGGGAGTTCGGGAGTATCGCCATAACTTGTATAACAGATGCTTTTCGAAGGTTGAGGTAGATGGTTTCCGAAGTTTTCTTGGTTATGTGTTGAAGGATGGATATAGCTGGATGTAGGATTTGCTAGTTTGGGTGAGATATTGTGCTTCCCCTGTATCCCCAACACCTGATTGCATAACCGGAAAGGTTCGGGAGTTTCATAGGTGGGAATTCTAGTAGCTCTAGTTCTTCTTCCACGGATATTGGTTTGAGATTGGGATTTCTTACCGATTATTCGTTCTTGATCCGTACCTTGTTGAATTATTTCTCTTCCTTAATTCTTCGTGGCTTCTCAATTTATGGATATGTGACCATTTGAAGAGGAATGCATTCGTTCATTTTGTTCGGATGTGAAGACTATATGTTGCAATTTTCATTCCGTTGGATTCAGCTTCTATATTGTTGTCTATCAATGTGCTAATGGTGGTCAACCTCTTCAGGATGGCTCCTCCAACGCGCACGACTCCGAATCCTGATCCGCCTCCACCTCCGCCTCCTCCGGAAGCATGGCAAGCTGTGATGGCCGCTACTAATGCAAACACACAGTTGATCATGCAAATTCTCCAAGAGCGCAATCAAGGCAGTCAAGGGAATCAAGGCCATAATCAGCACCACTTTGCTACTCTGAACCAGTTCCTCGCAAATGGCCCAAAGACGTTCAGCGGTTGTGTTGAGGCTACCGATGCTGACGATTGGCTAGTGGATCTGGGCAAGCATTTTGAATGCAGCAACGTCAGGCCTGAAGATTTCGTCAAGTTCGCTTCTTTCCAGCTCAAAGATCAGGCTGCAGAGTGGTTCCAGCAATACAAGGATTCTAGAGGTGGACGTCTGATCACTTGGGACGATTTCCGTCAAGATTTCCGCGCTCATCACATCCCTCAAAGTGTGGTTGAGAGTAAGCGTCAGGAATTCCGCAATCTGAAGCAAGGCTCTTTGTCTGTCTATGACTACAACAAGTTGTTCCAGAAGCTCGCCCGTTTTGCCAAGCAGGATGTTCCTGATGAGAAGAGCATGATCTATCAGTTCAGGGGTGGTCTTCGTGAGGAAATTCAGCTCGCTCTTGTCCTCTTTGAGCCGTTGAGATACGATGAGTTCTACAACATGGCACTGAAGCAAGAGGCTGCTCAGTTGAGGTGTGATGCTTCCAGGAAGCGTGCCAGAGATGTTACTCCGTCTTCCTCTACTCAAGTGGTCAAGCAGCAGAAGTATTGGCTTCCTCCTCCTCCGTTCCGTCAGCCGTATCAGCAGAAGAGCAAAGGTGGCAGTGGTTTCTCCCACCCACCCAACCCAGGCTTTCAGAACAAGTCTTCGTCTCAAGCGCCAAGATCGAGTGCTCCGTATCACCGTCCGCTTTCAGAGGTCACGTGCAACAAGTGCCAACAGAAGGGTCACTATGCCAACAAGTGTACCAACCAGAGGCGTCTTCCTCCTCCTCCTCCTGTCAGATCGGCAAGTACAGCTGTGGTCAAGCATAATCCCAAGCACGCCAAGGTCAATATGCTGAATGCAGCTCAGGCTGAGGATTCTTCAGATGTCATTATGGGTAACCTTCCTATTAATGATATTCCTGCAAAAGTTCTTTTTGACACGGGTGCATCGCATTGTTTCATGTCAAAGCCATTTTTTTCCAAGCATGAGTTCGTTTCTTCTCATTTGGGTAAACATATGGATATCATTTCTCCTGGCAAACGTTTGAGCGCAAGTCTGGAGGTGCCAGATGTCGCTATCACGATGGGCGATTTCAAGTTTCTTGCTTCTCCTATGGTTCTTGGTAACTCGGATATCGATCTTATTCTCGGGATGGACTGGCTCTCTAAGCATAAAGCTCAGCTTGATTGTGCAGCCAGGCAGATTCAACTGACTCATTCGTCTGAGGATGTCATTGTCTTTGCCGCTCGGGATAATTCCATCCGGTTGTTTTCTCTCAATGAGAAGGGTGAATTGGATGCTATTTCGCAGATTCCGGTTGTTTGTGAGTATCAAGACGTCTTTCCAGAAGAGCTCCCAGGAATGCCTCCGCACCGGCCAGTTGAATTTGTTATTGAACTTGAGCCCGGTACGGAACCTGTGTGCAAACGTCCTTACAAGCTCGGCCCCGAAGAGTTGAAGGAGTTGAAGAAACAACTCGATGAGCAAGAAAGATTGGGTCTCATTCGGCCTAGTACTTCTCCATGGGGTTGTGGTGTTCTTTTTGTGAAGAAGAAGGATGGATCGAGTCGACTTTGTGTTGATTACCGTCCAGTGAACAAGAAGACCATCAAGAACAAATACCCACTTCCCAACATCAATGAGCTGTTCGAACAACTCAAGGGTGCTCAAGTATTCTCCAAGCTTGATCTCCGTATGGGTTATCATCAGATTCGTATTCGTGAGCAAGATATTCCCAAGACGGCGTTCAGAACAAGCTTTGGTTCATATGAATACACCGTCATGTCTTTTGGCCTCGCCAACGCTCCTCCGACGTTCTCTCGCATGATGAACTTCATCTTCAACCCCTACACCAATGAATTCGTTTTGGTTTATCTCGACGACATTCTGGTTTTCTCGAAGAACAAGAAAGATCATGCCAAGCACTTGCGTTTGGTTCTTGACAAGCTCAGAGAACATCAGTTCTACGCCAAGTTCTCCAAGTGTGAATTTTGGCTCGATGAGGTTCTTTATCTTGGTCATATCATCTCTGCCAAGGGCATTTCCGTGAATCCTGAGAAGGTGTCTGCAATTGTGAATTGGGAACCTCCTCAGAACGTGAAGCAACTCTGCAGTTTCCTCGGTATCGCAAGCTATTGCAGAAGATTCGTTGAAAACTTTTCTAAGATCGCCAAGCCTCTCTCAAATCTTCTTCAGAAGCACGTCAAGTACGTTTGGTCTCCGGAGTGTGATATTGCTTTCAACACTTTGAAAGAGAAATTGATCTCTGCTCCAGTTCTGACTCCGCCTAATGAAACCAAGCCGTACGAGGTCTTTTGTGATGCCTCTCTCCAAGGTCTCGGTGCTGTACTGATGCAAGAGAAGAAAGTTGTTGCTTATACCTCTCGCCAGTTGAAGCCTAATGAGAAGAACTACCCCACTCATGATCTCGAGTTGGCGGCAGTTGTGCATGCTTTGTTGACTTGGAGACATCTTCTATTGGGAAGGAAAGTGGACATTTTCACTGATCACAAGAGTCTCAAGTACATCTTCACTCAGCCTAATCTCAACCTCAGGCAGACTCGATGGGTCGAAATGATTCAAGAGTACAATCCGAGTATCGAGTATACTCCAGGCAAGGCTAATGTGATTGCTGACGCGTTGAGCAGAAAAGCATATTGCAACAGTCTGATTCTCAAGCCTTATCAACCCGAGCTTTGTGAAGCTTTCCGCAAGCTTAATCTGCAAGTTGTTCCTCAAGGTTTCCTCGCCAACCTTCAAGTTTCTCCTACCTTGGAAGACCAGATTCGCCAAGCCCAACTTCTTGATGCTATGGTGAAAAAGGTGAAGATAGGTATTGCAAAGAGTCAGTCCAAGTACAAGTGCTACCGACTTGATGACAAGGACACTCTCTTCTTCGAGGATCGAATTGTTGTGCCCAAAGGTGAACTTCGTAAGGTGATCATGAACGAGGCTCACAACTCTCTCCTCTCCATCCACCCTGGTAGTACGAAGATGTATCAGGATCTCAAGCAAGCTTATTGGTGGACTCGAATGAAGCGCGAGATCGCTCAATTCGTGAACGAGTGTGATGTCTGCAGAAGAGTGAAGGCAGAACACCAAAGGCCAGCAGGTGTCCTCCAACCTCTTGCCATTCCAGAATGGAAGTTTGACCACATTGAAATGGACTTCGTGACTGGGTTTCCAAAGTCCAAGCGTGGCAATGATGCTATATTCGTCGTCATCGACAAGCTCACCAAAGTGGCTCATTTTCTGCCTATCAAAGAGTCGATCACTGCAGCTCAATTGGCGGAACTCTATTCCTCTCGCATTGTCTCTCTGCACGGTATTCCTCAAGTGATATCTTCAGACCATGGTAGCATCTTTACCTCCAAGTTTTGGGATTCTTTTCAGAAGGCCATGGGCACCAGTATCCGCTTCAGCACAGCTTTCCATCCTCAAACAAGCGGTCAAGTCGAGCGTGTCAATCAGATTCTTGAAGATATGCTCAGGGCTTGTGTGATCTCCTTCGGCATGAAGTGGGAGGATTGTCTTCCTTATGCTGAATTCTCATACAACAACAGCTTTCAAGCAAGTTCGGGCAAGGCCCCCTTTGAAATTCTGTATGGTAGGAAGTGCCGTACCCCTCTCAACTGGTCTGAAACCGGTGAATGTCAGCTGCTGGGCAATGACCTAATCACAGAGGCAGAAGAAATGTGCAAAGTCATTCGTGATAACCTCAAAGCAGCCCAGTCCCGCCAGAAGAGCTACTATGATAGTAAGCACCGTGATCTGGCTTTCGAGATCGGAGATCACGTTTACCTCCGCGTCTCTCCTATGAAAGGTACTCGTCGATTCGGTATCAAAGGGAAGCTTGCCCCTAGATACGTGGGACCTTTCAAGATTGTCAGCAAGAGAGGCGATCTCGCCTATCAACTCGAGCTTCCTTCAAACTTCGCAAATGTTCATGATGTGTTCCATGTCTCTCAGCTTCGAAAGTGCTTCAAGACTCCTGACCGCACCGTCAACTTCGAGGACATTGAGCTCCAAGAAGATCTCTCCTATCGTGAGCACCCAGTTGCTATTCTTCAAGAGACTGAACGCAAGACTCGCAACAAGTCAATCAAATTCCTCAAAGTCAAGTGGTCTCACCATTCCGACCGTGAAGCTACCTGGGAACGCGAGGATCACCTCCGTTCTGAGTACCCGGAGTTCTTTCAGTCCTAGATCTCGGGACGAGATCTTTTCGTAGTGGTGGAGTGTTGTAACGCCCCAGATATACTTTCCATATTTGTATCCAACTCTTGCCGTCTCCGGCGCTAAGTTATATTTATTTCTCGGGTTCGGGTCTTTGTCTCCGTGTGTTGTTTTCGTTTTCATGCATCTCATACCATGTCATCTCGTGCATTGCATTTGCATACATGTTCATCTCATGCATTCGAGCATTTTCCCCGTTGTCCGTTTTGCATTCCGGCGCTTCGTTCTCCTCCGGTGGTCATTTCTAATCTTCTTTCGTGTGTGGGGTTTAAACATTTCCAGATTGGACCGAGACTTGCCAAGCGGCCTTGGTTTACTACCGGTAGACCGCCTGTCAAGTTTCGGGTCATTTGGACTTCGTTTGATACTCCAACGGTTAACCGAGGGACCGGAAAGGCCTCGTGTGTGTTGCAGCCCAACACCCCCCAAATTTGGCCCAAAACCCACCAAACTCTGCTCCATGTCCTAGAGCGTTCGATCACGATCGTGTGGGCGAAAACCGCACCTCATTTGGACTCTCCTAGCTCCCTCTATGCCTATTTATACCCCCTCCATTCAGATCTCTTCTTCCCCCGTCCGAAACCCTAGCTAAAAAAAAAACAGATCAAACCTCCACCGCCGACGGACGTGTCCGGATCGGACCGGACACCGTCCGCCCACCGCCGCCAGCCACCCAGCGCCCGCCACGTGTCCCCGCGGGACCGCATCGCCGCCGGCCCGCCTGGCCCGCGCCCGGCCCCCGCGC